>NC_041382.1:303578252-303591709 GCF_002162155.2 Triticum dicoccoides | reverse complement strand
ATGGGCTTGGCCCATCTGCAGAGGAGGTCAGCTTGGGGCGCCGGGCCTCGCGCGACAGAGGGGAGCCGCTGGGCCGGAGTAGAGGTGGCCTAAGTGCGGGCGCTGGGGCGTCGTGCTCGTTCGTTCGATAGGGGAAACAGCGGCAGCAGCAAGAGAGGCCAACGATGCTGGAGGGAGGCGACGACGGCAGGCATCATAGGAGGTCCAGGATGAGGCGCCGGCATACAGATCCGGCTGAACCTCAGCGCAGGTGGCGGCAGGTGGGCGGTTCCATGGCAGGTCCAAGAAGAAGCAGGCGACAAGGACTTGGCACGGAGGCGAGGGGATGGAGCAGAGGTGAGCTCGAGGGCGGGAGCTGAGCTGCTCCGAGGGAGTCGCTGGCAAGGGGCGCACGGGACGACGACTTGACGCAGTTCCAGCGAGGAACGACACAGGAATGGCGGGGCGAGGCTCCAAGCGGCGGAGGACGCTGCAAGGAGACGGGCGTCCATGTGGGACCTCCTGTCCATGGCGCTCTGGGAAGCTCCTGTGAGAAGAAGCACGGGAGGAGAGAGAGCTGAGAGAGAGAGAGAGAGAATCTGAGGGGGAAAAGGAGAAACGGGGGAGGAAGGATAGGGGTCCTGCTGGCTTCGGGAGGCTCGGAGGTGACCTCCTGGATCAGGCGCCATGGGAGCTCCTCTGCTGATCCAGATCGGATCGAGGAGGCTATGACGAGGGGTGGAGCAGCGGGTTGCGGGAGGCGCGCGGGATCCGTTGCATCACAGATCCGACGGACCAGAGGAGAGTTGACTGGCTGGATCTGGAGGAGGAGGTGGAGGCTGCTAGTTGGCGTGGAACTGAAAACGGGGAGTGGCGGCGGCTGCTCGGGAATTGGTGGATTGGACAGGTAGGGGCTAGGGTCAGGTTGTTTATATAGGTAGGTTGGTTAGCTTCGGGGCTGCTCGGTCCCTCCGATCGTAATCGGACGGCCCGGAATAAATAGGCTAGGAGAGACCAACTGTCGGTGTCAAAACCGGTGGATCTCGAGTAGGGTGTCCCGAACTATGCGTCTAGGCGGATGGTAACAGGAGACAAGGGACACAATGTTTTACCCAGGTTCGCGCCCTCTTGATGGAGGTAAAACCCTACGTCCCGCTCGATTAATATTGATGATATGGGTAGTACAAGAGTAGATCTACCACGAGATCAAGGAGGCTAAACCCTAGAAGCTAGCCTATGGTATGATTGTTGTATGATGAAGTTGTCCTACGGACTAAAACCCTCCGGTTTATATAGACACCAGAGAGGGTTAGAGTTACACAAAGTCGGTTACAATGGTAGGAGATCTTGAATATCCACATTGCCAAGCTTGCCTTCCACGCCAAGGAAAGTCCCATCCGGACACGGGACGAAGTCTTCAATCTTGTATCTTGATAGTCCTGGAGTCCGGCTGAAGGTATAGTCCGGCTACCCGAACACCCCCTAAACCAGGACTCCCTCAGTAGCCCCCGAACCAGGCTTCAATGACGACGAGTCCGGCGCACAGATTGTCTTTGGCATTGCAAGGCGGGTTCTTCTCCAAATTCCGTGTACCTGCTGAATAATGTCCGATTTTCATAATGTAGCGCACCTTGGCTTCCACACCCAATAATGGCCGTCTTCCACGTATCAAACAAATGCGAAAAGTCGGGGTATTTTTACATTCACACCCCTAGCTACATAAACGAGCCGCCTATTTAATGGGATGGGGATTCAGATCCAAACCACACCTTCTCCTCTCCGCGAGAAATCATCAGAGCGCCTCCAGCAAAGGTCCATTCCAACATGGCCAGTCGTCGCAGCTCCTCCTCTCGCCCTTCCAGTCCTAAACCTGGAGACTGGGAGAGGTGCTCCATCCCGCACAACGAGCTAGTGTCGCTTCAGGCCAAGGGATTTCTCCCTCGGGCCTATATGGTCCCAGTCCGAGCCGAACTTGCCACCTATAATGGCGGAGAGCAAGCGGAGAGCACCCCCAATCCCTCCAAAGGAGAGCGGGTGTGCCTCGTCCCTTATCTCGTAAGAGGACTTGGATTTCCAATTCATCCATTTCTCCGCGGGCTTCTAGAGTTCTACGGCCTCCAGCTGCACAATCTCACGCCCGGCTCTATATTGCATATCGCAGGCTTCGTCGCCCTTTGCGAGCTATTCCTGGGTGTTGAGGCTCATTTCACGCCGTGGAAGAGGCTATTCTGCCTGGTGCCCCGCTCTCAAGAGGGGTCTATATATCAAGTGTGCGGAGCCGAAGTGTGGCGTATCGCCGAGACCGGATATCTATCCGGAACCCCGAAGAAGGCGTCCGAGGACTGGCCTTCGGATTGGTTTTATATAGATGATGTCCCGCTGCCGGATCCTATCTGGGTCGGTCTCCCCGAATTCAACAATGCTCCCTTAAAGAAACGCCTAAGCTGGCGTCCGCGGAGCTCTCAGAGAGAAGGCGGCAGGGACGTCCTTCACCTGATGGGTCGGATAAGACTATTGGCTCATTCCGGACTAACCATGATTGGAGTCATGGCCACATGCATTATGCGGGGGGTGCAGCCACTTCAATATAGAGGCCACCCCATGTGGGATTTTAACGGGGAGGATGACGCCACCTGTTACGGTCATAAGGGGCCAGCCTCAGCTGCCGCTCTAGTAAAGATCTTATCCTCTTTGTACAAGGGAGAAGAGGAGGAATTCCTCCGCGTCAACCCGCAGGGCGGATTTACTATGTACAACCCTCCGAGTTGGGTAAGTGGAAAATTGTGCTTGCCCATCCGTTTTATATTCCCATGATTAAATATGTAGTCTAACGATTTCAACGCAGGAACTGCGTCAGGAAGTAAAGAATATAAATAGCCGTCCCCCACAGCCCAAGGATCCAGGACAGTCCCTCGATCCGGACTCCGAAGAGGATCCGGCCATATCGGTGGAGCTGATTGACGGGGTGTTTCATCAGCTAAGAAAGGACGATACCTTGGTGGCCATTACGGCTAATTACCCAGGGGTAATCCCGGCCTCCCAGGTAACAGAGAGCGGAGTCTCATCCCCTTGAGAAGGAATCCATTCTCACGCATTTCAGTTTTCCTGACAACGACCGTGTTTTGCAGGGGAGGTTTCCGAGGCGGGAGGCCGAACCTGCGGCGGCTAGCCAACGAGGGGCCGCAGGGCCACGTGGGGTAAAAAGGAATGTAGTCCGGACTGAGACGCCGGCACAAAGGTATAGCGCACCCTCTTTTTCCCTGGTGCTATTCCTTCAGGGCATATTAATGTTCGTGCTATCTTCAGGATAGAGACCTCACCGGACTACATCCGGAGAGGTTGCCAATCGCGCCTCCACCAGCCAGGCTCCAACGCCTGGCCCGGAAGCGGAAGCGAACACAAGGCGCGCACCGGACGCTCCTTCGACAGAGGATGCGGACAGGCTGTCTGCCACCAATTTCGAGGTGGAGAGTGCCATGAACCATAGGCATCGCCGGACAGTTCTTTGCGACGCTTGTTTCTCCCAAGAGGCATTAGATGCCTTCAATTCGGGAGATGCTTACCTCCGTGCCGCTCAAAATGGTTTAGCCAGAGCCACGGAGCAATATGTAAAAGACATACGGGTAAGAAAATTTTGGTAAATATATATATACCAGTAGGCCCCGAGACTTGAAACAGTTAGAGTAACTGATTTAAGGATCATTTGTTATGCAGGTTCTTACAGAGAAGAATACTGTACTGTCCCAGGAGCTGGAAGAGTGCAAAGCCCAACTGTAGGCCGCACTAGCCGCGGAAGGGGAGCCCAAAGAGACCCCCTCTAGTAAGATACACTTCGAAAGATTAGTATCTTGCTAAGTGCGGCGTGGGTGTAAATCTGACAAATCATATTGCAGATGGCGCCGGACTGGATCCAGAGAGGCAACAACTCTTACGCCGGATAAAGGCCGGTGAGAGTATGCTGACAAGGGTGAGGCGGGAGAAGAATGATCTTCAGGAAGCCAACACCAAGCTGGACGTTGAACTTAAAGATGTTCGTGGCCAGCTGTCGGACTCCACTAAGGAGAATCAGCGGCTTCGACGCGGCATATTTAGTAAGTGCTTAAGAGAATCTTTGAAAGAAAAGAGTTCGGCGAGGAAGTCGACTAACAGAGTAATGTCTGTAGGTATGCTAACGGGTCGTCCTGCAGAGGAGATGCCCGGTTCTACGGGTGACCTTCTTCCCGAGATCTCGCAACTGCACGAGCGAGTTCGGCAGGCGATGCGAGGCGTTGCCCAAGCCTTATGGCCTTCCCACTCCATGCCCGAGGGCCTTGGAGAGCTTACGGAGAAGCTTAAGGGAGCTCGGCGGCGCTTCCAGTTGTGGAAGATATCGGCCTGCCAACAAGGCGCTAGGGAGGCCTGGGCCATGGTGAAGACGCGGTACACGAAGTCTGACCTAAACCACATGGGCGAGGTCGGACCTGTGGGGCCTGATAGGAAGGAGATCCCTGTAAGCTTAGTGTACGACCAAGTAGAATTGGCCTCAAAGTATTCCCAGCAAGACTGTAAGTTAGACAGCCTGTTAGATGGTATTGAAGAGAATTACAATCAGTCAGAGTGACTATGTAATTTTTAATTGACATGTGTAATGCCTTCTAGCCGGATTGTAGATCGTTTGTCTTTGCGGACCTTTTCGCTTCAACCTCAGGACCTGACGGTCCGGAGTGTGTCCGAATACCCTACCGGTTATGTAAGAACCAGGGTATGCATGGAGACCAGGCGTAGGGGTCATTAGTGCTTTATCAGACAAGTGCCCAACTAGTTATGTTATATTACATGGTTAGTAAGAAACATCTTCCAGAGAGAATAGTTCCGTTAGGGGTTCCTGTCTCAGGGAGGCATGCCCTAAAGTGCATGTCCGAACTGCAAATGCAGGAAAATCATTTGGGGCATATATATAAATAAGTAAAAAAAAGGTCATCTTTTAGTTCACCGACCGAATATTCCCTTAAGAACGCTAGCTTTCGGCTTCACCCAGTCTGAGGTACACATCCGGCTGATCCGGCAGTAACAATCACAGAGGTGCTCCCTTTACCACCTAGCCGAACAATCGGGAACGTAGGGGTAAGCACAGGAGCGAGGCAACCCAGCTTGGCCAAAACTTAAGTCATATCGATGCATATAATGGTGAAGAAAAGGTACATGCAGAAGTTTGACACATGTGGTGGGCGTGAAGCCCGAGTAAATAAGCTTCTGTTAAAGAAGCCCCCAGGTTTAATGAGCGCAAGTAGCACATCACTTGAGGAGCCTTTAAGGGCTATAAAAGAAAAGAGGGGAAGGAGAGAAATGTAAGACAAAAAATGTAAAAAATGGACAGAGGAAGGAGACAAACACAGAGTCTGGCGCTAGGCATAGAATCTTCGGAGACGGGCTGCGTTCCATGGGTTCGGCTCGAGTCGGTTATCCGACGCATCTTGCAGGCGGTATGCTCCACCAGTCAGGACTTGGTCGATTATGAAGGGACCTTCCCACTTGGGCTTCAGCTTGTCCTTTTTCTTGTCCAGCAGGCGTAGAACTAATTCGCCAACGTTGTAGTTTTTGGCCCGCACTTCTCTGCTTTGATATCTTCGAGCCTGCTGTTGATAGAATGCGGAACGGGCTTTTGCCACGTCGTGCTCCTCCTCTAAGGCGTCCAAACTGTCCTGCCGATCGAGCTCGGCTTCCCTTTCTTCGTACATGCGCACTCGAGGTGAGTCATGAATTATGTCGCAGGGCAAGACTGCCTCTGCACCGTACACCATAAAAAATGGTGTGTATCCGATGGTGCGATTCGGCGTGGTCCGCAGCCCCCAGAGTACGGAGTCGAGCTCCTCTACCCAGTGCGTGTTAGATTCCTTGAGGGACCGCACTAATCTGGGTTTGATGCCGCTCATGATGAGACCATTCGCACGTTCGACCTGACCGTTAGTTTGTGGGTGATAGACGGAAGTGTAATCGAGCTTGATGCCCATGTTTTTGCACCAGAGTTTTACCTCATCGGCCGTAAAGTTCGTGCCGTTATCGGTGATGATGCTGTGGGGGACGCCATAACGGTGTACGACCCCGGATATAAAGTCTATCACATGTCCGGATTAGGCCGTCTTAACAGGCTTGGCTTCTATCCATTTGGTGAACTTATCCACCATGACCAGTAAGTATTTTTTCTTGTGGGTTCCGCCTTTAAGGGGTCCCACCATGTCAAGCCCCCAGATCGCGAAAGGTAAGTGATGGGGATAGTTTAGAGGGCGGTGGGTGGCATATGGCTTTGGTTTGCAAAAACCTGGCAATCGACGCATTTTTGGACCAAGTCTTGAGCGTCCGCCTGGGCCGTTGGCCAATAAAAGCCTATACGGAAAGCCTTGCTTACAAGGGACCGGGCTGCAGCGTGATGGCCACTGAGTCCGGCATGAATTTCAGCCAGTAGGTTCCGCCCTTCCTCTTCGGAGATGCACCTTTGGAGGACTCCGGTAGTGCTTTTCTTATAAAGTTCTCCCTCATGGACTTTATAGGCTCTAGATCGCCGCACTATACAGTGTGCCTCGTTTTGGTCCTCTGGGAGTTCCTGCCTAGTAAGGTAGGCTAGGAATGGTTCTATCCACGGGGCGATAACGGCCATTCGTACGTGGGCTGAGGTTGTGATTTCATTGGCAGAGCCTCCGATTATGTCAGATTGTTCGGCGTCGGACAGTGCGGTTGGGTCCGGGCTAATATTGCCATGTTCCCCTTCCCATACTACGGATGGCTTGAGCAGCCTTTCCAGGAAGATGTTGGGGGGACCGCATCGCGTTTTGCGCCGATGCGTGCCAGGACGGCTGCCGCCTGATTGTTTTCTCGGGCTATATGGTGAAATTTGAGCCCCTCAAACCGAGCTGACATTTTGAGGACGGTGTTGCGGTAAGCTGCCATTTTTGGATCCTTGGCATCGAAGTCTCCATTTATTTGGGATATCGCGAGGTTCGAATCCCTGCGCACCTCTAGGCGTTGAATGCCCATGGATACTACCATCCGGAGACCATGTAAAAGGGCCTCATATTCGGCTGCATTGTTGGAGTCCGTGTACATAATCTGGAGTACATATTGAACTGTGTCTCCTGTGGGGGACGTCAAAACGGCGCCGGCCCCTAGTCCGGCCAACATTTTGGAACCGTCGAAGTGCATGATCCAGTTTGAATATGTGTCGTACTCTTTAGGGAGTTCGGCCTTCGTCCATTCTGCGACGAAGTCGGCCAAAACTTGCGACTTGATAGCTCGCCGTGGCCTATAAGTTATGTTGAACGGGAGGATCTCGATGGCCCATTTTGCAATCCGGCCCGTTGCGTCACGGTTGTTTATAATATCGTTGAGTGGTACTTCCGATGCTACTGTGATTGAACACTCTTGAAAGTAGTGTCGTAGCTTCCGGGATGCCATGAATACCGCATATGCAATCTTTTGATAATGTGGGTACCGTGATTTGCATGGGGTGAGGACAGTGGACACATAGTAAATCGGCTTTCAAAGGGGGAATTTGTGTCCGTCCGTTTCCCGCTCGACGACAAGTACTGCGCTGACAACTTCATGGGTTGCTGCAATGTACAATAGCATTGGTTCGCCGATGTTTGGCGCGGCCAGGACAGGGTTTGTTGCCAATATGGCTTTTATTTCCTCGAGTCCGGCCGTGGCGGCATCCGTCCACTCGAAGTGTTCGGTGCGCCGAAGGAGGCGACATAGGGGTAGCGCCTTTTCTCCCAAACGGGAGATAAAGCGTCTTAGAGCCGCCACGCATCCGTTAATTTTTGTATTTGTTTGAGGTCCTTTGGGATATCCAATTGTGACAAAGCTCGGATCTTGGCTGGATTTGCTTCGATTCCTCTACCGGATACAATGAAGCCCAAGAGCTTTCCGGCTGGAACGCCGAAAACGCATTTTTCCGGATTTAGCTTGATGTCATATGCTCGGAGGTTGTCAAATGTAAGCCTCAAGTCGTCTACTAGAGATTCGACATGTCTTGTTTTTACGACCACATCATCCACGTATGCCTCTACTGTTTTGCCGATCTGGTTTGCCAGACATGTCTGAATCATGCGCTGATATGTTGCACCGGCGTTTTTGAGCCCGAAAGGCATTGTGTTGAAGCAGAATGGACCGTATGGGGTGATGAATGCCATTGCATCTTGGTCTGACTTGGCCATCTTGATTTGATGGTAACCGGAGTATGCGTCGAGGAAGCACAACGAATCGTGTCCTGCAGTGGTGTCGATAATTTGATCGATGCGAGGGAGGGGGAAGGGATCCTTTGGGCAAGCCTTGTTAAGGTCTTTGAAGTCAACGCACAGGTGCCAGGATTTGTCCTTCTTTGGTACCATCACCAAGTTTGCTAGCCAGTCCGGATGTTTTATATCTCTGATGAATCCGGCCTCCAATAGTTTGGCTAGCTCCTCTCCCATTGCCTGTCTCTTGGGCTCAGAGAAACGCCGAAGGGCTTGTTTGATAGGTTTGAATCCTTTTAGAATATTTAAGCTGTGTTTGGCCAGCCTGCGTGGGATTCCTGGCATGTCTGAAGGGTGCCAGGCAAATATGTCCCAGTTCTCCTGTAGGAATTCTCGTAGTGCGGCGTCTATATCGGGGTTTAATCGTGCCCCGATGGAAGCTGTTTTATTGGGGTCCATTGGATGGACATGGAATTTGACTATTTCATCCGCTGGTTTAAAGGAGGTGGACTTGGATCTTTTGTCGAGTATCACATCGTCCGTGTTTACCATGGAGCGCAGCATAGTCAGTTCCTCAGCCGCTAGGGCTTCATACAGTGCCTCAAGGGCCAATGCGGTTGTCTTGTTTTTGGCACGGAGTGCTATGTCCGGATCACTAGCGAGAGTGATGATTCCGTTCGGCCCGGGCATCTTGAGCTTCATGTACCCGTAATGGGGTATTGCTTGGAAGATTGTAAAGGCTTCCCACCCCAGCAGAGCGTGGTATCCGCTACTGAACGGGGCCACCTGGAATGTGACCTCTTTGGACCTATAATTATCCGGCGTGCCGAACACCACATCTAGTGTGATTTTTCCTGCACAGCGCGCTTCTCGACTGGGGATTATTCCTCTAAAGGTTGTGCTGGTTCGCTCAATGCGGTTCCAGTCTATTTCCATTTTTGAAGGGTTTCCTCATAAATGAGGTTCAATCCGCTGCCTCCGTCCATGAGTACCTTGGTGAGGCGAAAGCCGTCCACTATAGGACTGAGTACCAATGCGGCTGGTGCTCGAGCTGTTCGCAATTTAGGTTCATCACTGGCATTAAAAGTAATAGCCGTGTCACTCCATGGGTTTATTGTTGCTACTTGATAGACTTCGGCGAGGCTGCGGAGTGTTCTTTTTCGCATATTATTTGATGCGAAAGTCTCGAAGACTGTTAAGACTGTACTGGAGTCCCTGAGGTGGCTTTCTGCGGCCTCCGGAATTAGGAGATTTTCGCCCCTTTTGGCCACCTGCGAGAGTATCCAACATGCTCTAAGGCTATGAGTTGGTGTGGCGTCCTCTGTACTATGAATTTTACAGGGTCCATTAAGCCATCCCTCCAGTACGGTTCCATGCCCTGTAGAGGGTTTTGGTTTTTTGGTTTTTAACCCGGGTGTCTGATGATGATGCACCCTTTTATTTCGGACGAGGTTTCTATTCAGGGCCGGATTGTCCCAAAATTTAGTTTCGGTTTACCGGGCGCTTTCCATCACACAGTACTTTTGTACTATGGACGCCAAGTCAGCGAAGCGTATAAGATCACGATGACTTGTGGCGTTGAGGATTCCCTTGTTCGTGCAATTATTGAAAAAGATTGAGATTGCGTCTTCCTCGCGGCAGTCCTTTATCCTGTTCATAACCAGGAGGAACCTTGCCCAGTAATGATGTACTGTTTCTTCAGGCTTTGGCCTGATTTGGGATAGATCGCTTATGTTCGGGTGGGTGGGTGGAATTAAATCCGGAACTTCACCCAATCTAAGACTCAGAGGCCAAGGAGTTTCCGAACTCTGAAGTTTGGATTCTTGGATGTTGTCTAGTGAATCTAGCCCGTTGCCTGATTCTAAGTTCAGGTCTTGAGTTACATCCTCCCCTCCGCGGGTATCCGGCTTGGAGGGATCGGGAATACGGACGTAGCTAGTCCTTAAGATAGATGAAGAGTCGCCGCACTGTGCCTCTACCACGGCAACGTGATGGGTGACTTGGGGAGAATTAATTTCTCTTAGATCGGGTTTAAGCCCAACCTGGTCATAATCCGTAGTGACACCCAAGGCGGCGATGCGATCCAAGAGCTCGTTTACGGAAGAGAGCTCCATTGGATCTAACTGCTCGACGAGCTCCGAGCTAACGTGAAGATTGCTTTTGATGACCCGAGAGGTCACCGTCGGTGCAACGGCCGAACAGGCGGTCATGAGAAAACCGCCTAGCCGGAGAGTTTGGCCGACAGCCAAGGCTCCCTTAGTAACGACGCCATCTTTAAAGACGGGAAGAGGCATCCTTCCTGATTGCGACGGCACAGAGGAACTCTCAGTGAAAGCACCAATGTCGGTGTCAAAACCGGCGGATCTCGGGTAGGGGGTCCCGAACTGTGCGTCTAGGCGGATGGTAACAGGAGACAAGGGACACAATGTTTTACCCAGGTTCGGGCCCTCTCGATGGAGGTAAAACCCTATGTCCTGCTCGATTAATATTGATGATATGGGTAGTACAAGAGTAGATCTACCACGAGATCAAGGAGGCTAAACCCTAGAAGCTAGCCTATGGTATGATTGTTGTATGATGAAGTTGTCCTACGGACTAAAACCCTCCGCTTTATATAGACACCGAAGAGGGTTAGGGTTACACAAAGTCGGTTACAATGGTAGGAGATCTTGAATATCCGCATCACCAAGCTTGCCTTCCACGCCAAGGAAAGTCCCATCCGGACACGGGACGAAGTCTTCAATCTTATATCTTCATAGTCCTGGAGTCCGGCTGAAGGTATAGTCCGGCTACCCGAACACCCCCTAAACCAGGACTCCCTCACCAACAAAGAACCGAAGATATTTTAGGGATGTTTGGAGATGATCTGAATCCAACGGTGATGACTAAGCAGGTCAGGTTCGGGACAGATTTCGGATGCGCGCGAAGTTTGACAAAAGGCCATGGAGGCAAGGGGGTTAGGTGGTCAGGCAAGAGGGACTCGAAAAACCCGGTTGGTCTTGGAACAATCAACGAAGGCAAGGGGGGACACGACAACTACGAACGAGTGCAAGTTTTTGAAAAACATGACGGCAATGGAGTGCCGATGCAATGCAAATGATGACATGATGAAATGCAACAAGCAAATAAAACATATGATGACAATGGAATAACTGGAAGGCTTCTGGACCGTCGGTCTCGGGGTGTCACACGACGTCTGCATGAAATTTTATTGCCACGCAAGGCTCGTCTCTTTTGCTCTACATGTTCAGTTCCATTGTGTACAATAACTGACATGCATAGGAATAAAACATACTGAGATTATGTAAGGAGTGCATGCAAAAATCTAGAGTGATGGTAGCAAAACTGTGGATAGACCCAAAACCAATGATAGCAGGCAGATAATAGTTTTAGTTAAAAAATACAGATAATGGCTCGTTTAATGTTTGTTTGCACACAACATGAAACTCATAGTAGACACCCGAGATTAACCAGATAGTAGACAAATAGTACTGATTGCTGCCCCAATATGTACCCCACAACCATTTAAAAACTCAAGTTTCAGCATTAGTTTGGACCTGCCTCAGAGCCTAATAGGTGAACACAGAAGAGTGCGCCCTATCTTGCGGACCTGTGCAGTCCTCAAGGTCATCTGCTCAGTTGATGATGGTAATGCAGTTGTCTTGGCTGCCAGCGGCAGGGAAGAAGATCTAAGGCGGCAAAAGACAGTCTGGAGAGCGGATCCCTATTGTGGTGAACCCTTCCGTCGTTGGACCAGCTGAGCTGGGGTGGAACACAGTGCAGCAGGAGCGGACAAACCACACAAGGTTTTCTTTGACACATATCTGTAACAGGAGTAATTGTGTAAGGGCTTGTTTGAATTTGAGGATTCTAACAATGTAGGGATAGGAAATACACATGAATAGGATAGGAATGCACGTGCAAAACAAAGAATTTAAAAACACAGGATTTCTGCCAATCTGGGTGTTTGGTTCACAAGAATTGGAAGATGAGAGGATGCAAAGAAGCATGGTGAGATTAAGTCAAACCACAAGAAAATGTACTGTTATAATGCTATTATGCTACCATCTCTTAGTCTTGTGCTTCATGAATAGGAATTTGAAAGGAGGACACGTGGATATTAAAATTCCTACAGTTTTTATTTCAATGAGACACTAAAGGAACAAATCCTACAGTTTTCCTTTGCTCCATTCCTTTGAACCAAATGCATGAATAGTAGTACCATAGGAAACTTTCCAATTCCTATGTTTTTCCTTCACTTTTACTTTCAAGCACTAGCGATTCTAGTAGGCAGGCTTGAGCAGGGAAAAGCCTACACCAAAAAAATATTTTTGTGCTACTTCTACTACTTTGGACCCAGGCCACTGCCCTACTAGCTCAACTCCCAGGCCCATCGATAAATGCACATCTCAAACGCGCAGAGATAAATAATGATGGTGTTCAAGAGAGTCCATCACAGATAGCTAAGTTGCCTGGTACCTCACTGCTTGTCATATAGTAGGAAAAACTAATCGTCTTTCACGTTACTACGTGTGCTCAGTGGACAATATATATAACATGTAGAGTAAAAAAGAGACGCAACAAGTGTACAACCTCTTTGGCAAAGCCATGTAGATCTCAGCGTGATTGGGTTGGTCGGTGAGGATGCTCCGGCTGACTTGGATGTCGGAGGAGGGGAAGAAGATCTTAGGCGTCTAGAGATGGAGCCCGGGGTACTGCACCGCTGTGATGGATGGTTTCGTTGTTGGAGCAGCCCCGGTGAGTTGGACGATGGCGAGGCTAAAGCAGGACAAGAGAGACAACGTTAACCTAAGTGGAATTCTAATATCATCTCCAATAGATGACGTAAAATACATAACCACAAAGTGCTAAATGTAAAATACATCAGCCGCTCATCTCTGAACTTAACTAACGAAACTGAATTTAACTGTCGAAACTGAACTTAACTGTCGAAACTGAATTTTGCTTTCGAAACTGAATTTTACTGTCAAAACTGAATGCACTAGTAGCAGAAAAGCAGTAGCAGCAGCACCCGGAGCAACAACACGTGTGAAAGCCGGAGCAGCTGGCCAATCGATTTTCCAGCCATTGGATACGAAATCAAGGGCATGCAGTTCATCTTCAACCTCCACCCCCTGAGCCGCCAACCACCACCGGCCAAACCGCCGGCCCCCGCTGCCCGTGGCCGGCGGCACGCCGCCCCGCCCGCCCTGAAACCACTCCCCACCGTTGGTCCGCTGCCTCCCTGGCCATCCCTCTAGCCCCCCCCCC
>NC_041382.1:303530788-303578023 GCF_002162155.2 Triticum dicoccoides | reverse complement strand
GGGTACCTCCCCGGTGAGCCCCCCTCCCCGCTGCGGTTGGTTCTTCCTTAACTCCGGCGAGGCCCCCACCCCCTGAAAATCAACTGACCCAAAAGTCGATTCAGTCGACTGAAGTGTAGCTAAATCAGAGCAACATCGCAAGCAAGAGCTAGAGCGAGAGCAGTAGCGCAAGCAAGAGCAAGAGCGAGAGCAGCAGCGTGAGCAAGATCAAGAGTAGACCAGGCAGGGGACCGAGAGCAAGAGCAGAGCAGTAGTGCGAGCGAGAGCCAAAGCAGGAGCAAGTCCTACTGATGTGGACGTCATCACCGAGGGAGCGACGCCGTGGAGGAAGTGGTCGGCGCCGCCGCCGTGGATGGAGCCATGCCATGTCGGCTCGGGACCGAGCGCCGGCAGCACCATGAGATCGAATCAAGAAGAAAATGTGGTGTTAGTGTAGAACCTCTTTGGTGGCGCCAATTAGGCCTCAGCCTCGTCCGAGGAAACGGTGATGATGCTGCTCTTCCGGTGGTGCGGGTGAAAACGGCGGTGTGGGAATGGAGGTGGCAGGAAAGATGAGGGGAACATCGGGGCAGCTCCTTGGAGGTGGAGGATGGGGTGGCTGAATCGGTGGGATGACGAGATCGACGACGGATCCTCATCCGGTGCGGTGGATGAGGAACGTCGAGGTGTTACTATGGACGACGTCATCGGGGAAGAGGCTCCGGCTGGGTGGCGGACGGAGGAGGGTGTGGGGCTTCGCAAGTTTTCACGGCCTCGGTGTATCAATGGGTGGGCGGATGGGATGGGAGGAGGGAACCATGTCTTAGGGACACGCTTGTACGAAATGTAGGGTAAGTTAAAAAAGTACCCCCACAGGTTTGAGCTAGGCGGTTCTTTCGGTTCAGGGGTATGATGGGCATTTCGCGTGTCGGGATTTCGCAGGAGGTGGGAGTTTTCGTGCGCGTTGTAATTTTGGGATAGCAAGGCACGGGTTGAGATGGAGGTAGTTTTCGGAGCACAACGAGACAAAGATATATCTTAAATATTTCGGGGTAACAAGGCACGGGTTGAAGAGGCGGGAGTTTCGCAGCACGATAGACAGAGATGCTAGCTTGAAATTTCAGCATAACAAGGCGCGGCTTGAAATTTCGGGAGAACAACCTTAACATGTACAAAAAGACAATTCGCACCTCATCACTAGAGAGAGCCATGTCCTCTTTTACTATATTACTAGAAATGCATTCAAATACAACAATAAAAAATAAAAAAATCAGGACAACAAACATAACGTGTAGAGTACCAAAACAATTTGCACTTCCCTCAACAATAAAAAACAATTCGTGTTGTCTAGCATATAGACTAAATTTGAGTACATTTTCCCTGTTTGAATGGGATTGTACTCGGGTTAGTTATACAACCATCTAAATATTATCTTCAAAACACATGACATGAATATAGGAGTAGTAAATTCCTATATAAATACGAACTACATGTACATACGATCTCAAATTCAAATATATGTATCCATTTTATGTTGAATTCAAATCATAGTACATGTATGCTCTATCTAGATGTTCGGAATCTAAACCATGTATGATACCACGTACAATGTGTTTAACACGCACAAGACACACACAAACACCATTTAGACTAGTAAGGTACACGTGCATTGCACGCATGAGATTTGGCAACCAAATTATGAATAAATACCACATTATAGCATGTAAGCTTTGAGTCATATATGCATGATGTAGATGTTTTTTAATTCTTATAGTTCATTTCATTCAAAATCATCCAGCTTTTATAAGAAAGCTAATCTATTTTAAGATTCATGGAATTGTGCGTTGTAAAGCATAAACTAAAAACAAATAATGGTAAATCATGTAGAAAAATATTTGGGCAATTATGATACGGAGGATTCTAGAACAAAGAAGAAGTGCTTGTTTTTTGAGGTTTGTGCATTATGCTTAAGTTCAACCATGGAGTCTTCTAGATTGTACATGTGGCAAAATCTGGTGGAATGTAGATGATATCCAACGGCCAATAGTGCTCGAATTTTCCATCTCTGCACCATCGGATTGGCTTCATCCAACGACCATCTTTCAAAGTTAAAGTTATCCACACACTATATAAAAAAATATAAAATATAATATAGGGGTATAGATATAGATATGTGATGCGAAAGCCACCCATCATCTCCAATTAGAATAGTGTGTCCATGCACGGATGCAATGTGGCCAAACATTGTCTTACATCAGTATCTCAAATTCAAATCAGTCTGACCTTGTTCAATGTGTATACAGTATAGCATGCTCATTTCCAAACCACACCGCGCATATCTCAGTTATATTCATGCATGCATGGGTTTCAAACATCATGATCTCTTATTCAAATATTTGAGTTCAACTTTACATTGATTATGACCTCACCTAGTCTTTTACGCCCACACAGTTGTGTTCTCTTTATAATTGTACCACTAAATTTCTCTCGTGCATGCATGCAAACACACTACCACTCGGCATTATCCATCGCACACATGCAATATTTTTCTTTAGGTCGGTCTCCCATGCATGCACACACACACACCTCCCCCTCTTCATCATATCGAGCATTCTTTATCTCTCACGTGCATGCGCAACGATCGATGTTCCTCTATGTGTGTGTATATATAGCTAGGTCTTTCCCAGTTTCCACGCAAACCGATCAGTCTATATATCTAGTGAGGTCTCACCCTCTTTCCCACATACACGTCGATCAATCTATACCTCTCTATATAGGATTACATGGCTAATACACCCACATTAAATATATATCCAATGTCCCCCACTCATCATCCATGCCTTCCACTACATCTCTCAGATGCGCGCATAGTGGCGAAGACAGGGGCAAGCAAGGTCCTTGCCCCCCCTAACATCACTATATATTGAGGCAAATATGAATGTGATCGTTAGATCAATTGCTGGTAAAATGGTTTAAGTTGATGAATTGGCCCTCCTCGTAAAGCATTAGCAATGCTTGCCCCCCTAGCTCATTTAATTTTCATGGCTCCGCCACTGCGCACGATAGCGCGCATTCTCTCACCCTCTCTTTAAATATCGATCTCGCACTTGTGCACTCCTTCATAGTCTCCCTCCACTTGGCCCCTCACAACATCATCTAGCCCCCACCGGATTTTGCACATGTACAATCTAGCAGACTCCATGGTTGAACTTAAGCATAATGCACAAACCTCAAAACACAAGTGCCTCTCCTTTGTTCTAGAATCTTCGGTATCATAACTGCCCAAACATTTTTTCTAGTTGAATTGCCATTATTAGTTTTTACTTTATGCTTTACAACACACAATTCCATGAATCATATAATAGATTAGAACTTTTTATAAAAACTAATTGATTTTGAATGAGATGAACTATAAGAATTAAATGAACGTCTACATCATGCATATATGACTCAAAGCTTACATGCTATAGTGTGGTATTTATTCATAATTTGGTTGCCAAATCTGATGCGTGCAATGCATGTGTACCTTACTAGTACTTTGAGTATGTGAAAAACACGTAAATTAGAATTCCAATGGCATGCTACATAGTGTCTCTCTTTCAGTTCATGAAGCCACATGGCACATGTGGAGGCGTTGTCGCGACCTCCTTGTGTGGATTGATCACAATGACATGGTGTTGGTTCCAGAAGAATGTACTTATCCTCTCTGAGGCACACTGGCAGTACATGCACGAAGCGAAGATGTGCATGCACGCACTCATTCCCTCGCACGCACACGCGGGTACACGGTGGGACACATTTTTGTATGAAGATCCACCCCATGTGATAATTTCACGCGTGTAAAGTCCTTCACTTCATTGATGGTCAATTAATACAGCGCATGCAATCTAAGATGTCTAATATTATACTGCCGCCGATCAATATTTGAGTCTCCCCTTTGTTCCGCTGCCCATTCCCTTGTGATCAACTCAAGGAAATCCTCTCTCTCGAACCACACAGTTTCAAAAGAGAAAACATTCTCGTTTCCTTGGTGAGCCGCCTCAACAGAGTCCACAAGAAGGGGTGTATGATCAGATATTACCCTCTGTAATGCCTGCACCGTCACTAGAGGGAATTTTTGTTCCCACTCTATACTTGTGAGGACTCTATCAAGTTTTTTCATACGTCGGATTTGGAAGAGCATTTGCCTAAGTAAATTGCCTCCCCGTGAGATCAATCTCTCGTAGGTCCAGGCTTTCAATAATTGCATTAAACATGAATGACCATCTGCCATCAAAATTGTCATTATTTTTCTCTTCTCATCTTCTAATAATGTTAAAGTCACCCCCAATGAGAATAGGTAGGTTGTCATTGTCGGTGTACAAAAGTAGGGGCTCTCCTTTTGCACCCCTTAACTTGTGCACGGGCAGTCAAAGCCGTGCCCACGACCACACTAAGCAGGGCAGGGGAGGGATGCCGGAGCAACGCCAAGGCCAAAGACGCAAAGAGAGCAAGAGGGCGAGGTGGACTCCCCCGACAAGACTCTTGCCGGGGTGGCTTCCACAGCCTCGATAGGATCCTTGCCGGGGCAACTTACCTGACGCCAACAGAGCGTACCACCCTTGAGCCCAAGGGGTCCCCACACCATATTGGAACCAAGGCTCGGGAGGCACCTCTGTGGTGGCATGTAGATCTTTGTAGAGATCATAGACACACAAGATCGGATGGAAACCAGAAGACGACGACCCTTGGCGAGATCCTTGTTGAGGAGGTCCACGAGACCCTCGGCAAGACCCATGCCGGGGACGACCTCGGTGCCACAGCGAGACCCTTGCCGGGCCCTCGGCAAGACACTTGCTAGGCCCTCGGCAAGACCCTTGCGGAGGACGCCCACGAGGCCGCAGCCATGCCCGCATCCGCTAGACTCCACCGCCGCTCCCATACAGCAGCCAGCTCGACCAGCTGAGCAGGCATCTGCGTGGCAGCATGCGGCCTCTACACCAACTCAGCAAGCACCTGCATGGTGGCATGCTGATCTTAGTGAAGCCTCCACCACCGCGCCAGCCCAATGGCCAGCCAACGTGGCGCTACAACGCCTTGTCATCTTGGATGCGCGTCGGAGCTTGGCGATGCGACGACAGCTGGGACGAGCTTCTTTGCCGTCCCCAATAAAGGAAGAGGGGCACATTAGTAGCGCATTAAATGCGTTTGTCCGACGATGCCAGGGGATAGACTCAGCCCCTGTACACCTTTCCACCTCCTATGTGCCACTGTGGAAACCCCTTTTTGTCTATAAAAGGAGGCCCGAGCCGTACTGGAGAGGGATTCAGATCTTTTGGATTAGAGAGCCACAGCAGCTAGTTCAAGAACACAAGAACACCTCAATACACAAACAAGCAGGACTATGGTTTTACGCATCTCCGCGGCCTGAACCTGGGTAAACGATTTGTGTGCTGACCGCCAGACCCGCTCTTCGCACAACCCCGCGCTTGCCAACCATAGAAGGGATCCCAGTGACCCCATAGTTGTCGTTTCCCACCGACATCTCTAGCGCACCAGGTAGGGGGTGCACAGTTGTGAGAATCCGTCCTGGACGAAGCAAGGGCTTCATCGTGGTCGTCACTTCAAGCAAGGAGACGACCGAACAAATGGCGTCCTCGGTGGACGCGGCGAACGCTCACGCAGCGATAGAAAAGCTAAGTCATACAAAACCTTGAGTAATTCCTTTTTATATATATGGTTATCGTCCTCGACGATCTTACCCTGTGTATGGAAAATCTGCACGCAATGGGGCCCCACCACTATTGGCAACACCCTAGTTTTGTTTCGAGTCCGCTCAACAGTTCGAGCGGCTGCGTCAAGAATGGCAGGGCGACCTTCTGCGATTGGCAACACCCTCGTTATGTCTCCAGTCCGCTCGACAGCTCGAGCGGCCGCATCAAGAGCAGCGAGGTGGTTTACCGAGCAGTAAGCATGGCCGGCAGGCCATTGGGGATCCGTCCTCAAGATGCCGCCTGGGCTTCCACGCCAGCAAACCTACCCAAATAACGTAGGGCGGACATACAAAGGGAAATCAAATAGGAAAATAACATGCATCATTTCAAAAGTACTTCAGAGTTATATTACATCATTTTTCGTTGCGGTTCTAACTAAAGATAAAAGTTGTCTTGGTCTTGAACCTGTAGCGGCGATAAGAAACGGGGTGCCTAGTCCCGGCGCTGGCCTTGTACCCTCCGAACTCCGTCGATGCGGCGGGTGACGGGCTTGATGTGCTCCTCGAGCGGTGCAGGGTCCGCTTGTCCGGTAAGCTATCCAGCGAAGCTTCGAAGTCGAGGTCGGGGTTCCAGTACGCCATCTTGGTGAGGACCTTGGTCATGGCGCCCCGGCAAAGCCTCCGGGCCTCTTCGGCCAGAGAGGCTGCCCTGTTGGAGTGGAACCGCTCCAGGGCCCCGAGAACACCCTCGAAGAACAGATTCAGCCTGGCGTTAGGACTCACGTTTGGCTCTGGGACGTACCTCACGTTTGGCATCCCCATGGTAGCCAGTTGCGTGGTGATCCTGCCGGCGACATCGGCGAGGCGGCTGATCCAGAGCTTCTGGCCCGCCACGAACTCTGCATGGCTGGCGGCGTTGTTCTTCCACAACTGCTTCTCCTCCATACTCTTGGCCAGGGCCCCCTCCCGGGCCCTGACCTCTAAGAGCGTCCCTTCAAGGCTCTCTAGCTTCAGCTTCAGGTCCTTGATGGACTCGTTGGCCGTGGAGAGTAGCTCGGCCTTCTCGAGGATTGCGGCCTGCGCATCAGCCAAAGTGCCCTTGGCCGCGTCCCTCTCCCCCATCAACTCCTGGGCCTTCCGCTTCAGCCCGTCATGCTCCGCCTCCAGCTCGTTCACCTTACCGGCGTGGACCTGGGCCTGAGCATTGAGGGCCTCCTCGTGCCTCTGCTCCAGTTCCCGAGTCTGTTGCACGACGAGCTCCTGGACCTACTCATCCTTGCCGCAGAGTGTCGCGATGAGCTTCTCCTTGCGAGCGGCAAGATCCTCCTCCTGGGAGTTCAGCTCGGCCTGGTGCTGGAACTGAGCAGCCTCCTCTTTGGTGGCCCGTCGACTCGCTTCTCCTGGGCCTTCTCGATGTAGGCCTGCTTCATGATAAGCTCCAGCTTACGCTCGGCCAGCTGGTCCTGGGTGGCCTTGAATTCCTCATAGGCCTGGCGGAACCAAGCCTGTGCCTTGGCAACGCGCTCTTCGAGGTCCGCCTCTGCCTTGTCCACCGTTGTCATCCTGGACTTAGCCTTGTCCAGGTGGGCACGGTGAAGTGCCTGGAGCTTGTGGAAGCTGGCGCTCATGCTCTGGAGGAGCCGCTCTTCCTGAGAACCGCCGTCGCCGATGCTCGGTCCGTCGACGACGTCAAGCCCGGCGGCGCCAAGCACCTCGTCATCGAACACCTCCCCTTCGGCGGGCGCTCTGGTGCTCGCCGTCCATGGGAGGTGGACGAACAACTCGCCCACCTTCAGATATTTTCCCGAGCCAGGGGGTGGAGGAGGACGGCTGGTCATCGACCACCTCCTCCTCGGTAGCACCCTTGCTGGCCTCCCCGGTAGGCCCCTTGCCGGCCTCCTCGGCAGCGGCCTCGCCGGGCTCCCCGGCAGGCCCCTCAGTGGCATCCTCGGCAACGTCCTTGGCGGCCTCCTCATGCTCTGGCGACATCTCCGTTGATGGTGTCCATGTCCTCCTAGTCCACCAAGGAAAGATTTGGGTCCCGAGTAGGAGAATGAGACAAAGCCAAGATCAAAATTTGAAAGAAGAAAAACGAGCGGGGATGGGAGGCGAACAACTTACCTGCACCAAGCTGGGATGAAGTGGCCCCCTCTCCACCGGCATTCGATGCCAGGGCGGAGCCACCGGCGCCCGGGTTCACCTCCTCCTCCTCCTCAGTGTGCATGGGCTCGGTGCTTGGCACCATTGCCGGGGACCCCCCTCAGGGTGGCATGGTCGATGGGGGCAGCACATTGGGGGTGGCCCTCAGTGGCTTCTCCTGCTGCTGTTCTCCTCCTACAAGCACGGCAAGGTTAGCACCAGGAAATCATGCCCTAGCACAAATTAAGGGGGAGCGAGTGATGAACGCACGTCGGGGGCTGCACTGGGGGCTACTCTCCACCACCACCAACGGCGTACCCGAGGTGCCCGCAGGGGGCTGGATGCCCGCCAAGGCCTGTAACGCCCTCGATGCGGCTATATCTCCCACGTGTTGAAGCACGACTTAGAGGCATAACCGCATTGAAAGCAATGTCGCAAGTGAGGTAATCTTCACACAACCCATGTAATACATAAGGGAAAGAGATACATAGTTGGCTTACAATCACCACTTCACCCAATACATGAATAAAACATTACATCAACCAGATACAATCAAGGTCCGACTACGGAACCAAAATAAGAGAAGACTACCCCAAAAGCTACACAGATCCCCGATCATCCCAACTGGGCTCCACTACTTATCAACTGGAACAAAACATCACAACGAACACGACCTTTATCGAGCTCCTCCTTGAGCTCGGTTGCTTCACCTGCACGGTTCAGTGACACCTTCAAGCTGGTTTTGGAAGTATCTGTGAGTCACGGGGACTCAGCAATCTCACACCCTCGCGATCAAAACTATTTAAGCTTATGGGTAGGTAAGAGGGATGAGGTGGAGCTCCAGCAAGCGACTACCATATATGGTGGCTAAACATACACAAATGAGAGGGAGAAGAGAAGGCAAAAGCACGGTCGAACAATTGTGATCAAGAAGTGATCCTAGAACAACCTACGTCAAGCATTACTCCAACACCGTGTTCACTTCCCGGACTCTGCCGTGAAGAGACCATCACGGTTACACACGCGGTTGATGCATTTTAATTAAGATAAACTTCGGGTTTTCTACAACCGGACATTAACAAATTCCCATCTGCCCATAACCGCGGGCACGTCTTTCAAAAGTTCAAACCCCTACAGGGGTGTCCCAACTTAGCCCATCACAAGCTGTCACGGTCAATGAAGGATATTCCTTCTCCCAAGACAATCCGATCAGACTCGGCATCCCGGTTACAAGACATCCTTGACAGTGGTAAAACAAGTCCAGCAAAGCCAGCTAGATGTGCCGACAAATCCCGATAGGAGCTGCACATATCTTGTTCGCAGGGCACATCGGATGAGGAAGACGTCGGGTGGGCCAGCCCAGAGTTGCCCCTGGTAGCTCCGTACATCGCTCAGTTGGACCAACACTTATAGAAGCACTGGCCCGGGGGGGTTAAAATAAAGATGACCCTTGGGCTGGCCTAACCCAAGGGAAAAAGAGGCTAGGTGGCGAATGGTAAAACCAATGTTGGGCCTTGCTGGAGGAGTTTTATTCCAGGCGAACTGTCAAGGGGTTCCCATTATAACCCAGCCGTGCAAGGAACGCAAAATCCGGGAACATAACACCGATATGACGGAAACTAGGGCGGCAAGAGCGGAACAAAACACCAGGCATAAGGCCGAGCCTTCCACCCTTTACCAAGTATATAGATGCATTAATTAAAATAAGAGATATTGTGATATCCCAACAAAATATCCATGTTCCAACATGGAACAAACTCCAATCTTCACCTGCAACTAACAGCGCTATAAGAGGGGCTGAGCAAAGCGGTAACATAGCCAAACAACGGTTTGCTAGGACAAGGTGGGTTGGAGGCTTGGCTTAACAATATGGGAGGCATGATAAGAAAGTGGTAGGTATCGCAACATAGGCATAGCAAAAGAGCGAGAAACTAGCAAGCAAAGATAGAAGTGATTTCGAGGGTATGGTCATCTTGCCTGAAATCCCGCAAGGAAGAAGAACGAGTCCATGAAGAAGACAAACGGACATAGTCGAACGGGTCCTCACAAACACGACGTTATCGGAACCAACCCGAAGAAGCAACACCGGAAAGAAGCACACAACATAGTAAACAACCAACACATGAACATGGCATGATATGTGGGATGCGATATGTGATGCATATGCATGATTTGGAAAGGAAAGATTGAACTTGGCCTTAACTTGGAGATCTAAGAGTGCCACTGGAAATAGGAGTTGATTTCGGTTGAAATCAATATAAAGATCACCGAAATCGGATGCATGGTTTGGAAATGGCAAGCAAAACAAATATGACACCGGTCTGCAATAATCAGCAAGTGACCATCTAAATGCATCAAGATAAATATGCTGCAACGCTCAAACATGGCAACAAATTACATGGCAGGGATCCACTCATGACGCTTGACAAAAGATGAACACTGAGCTATGGCTAATTCAGTCATTAACAGGCTCAAACAAGCATGGCAAAAGTGCAAAAGATAACAGGTTTCAGACTTAGTGAAAATAACAAGTCAGGAATTTATCATCAGGAAGCAATGTTCAGAGCACGCAAATTACATGCTACAGGAACATATCAAAGCAAAGCAAGGCATGGCATGAAGCTACTCAAAGCATATAACAAAAGTCCCTTAGTAACCATGAGCCAAAAGGGAACAAAAACTAAAATTGCAAGCATGTGAACATAGCAAAAACATAAATAGATTCAGACTTGGAGAAAAAACTAGACCATGGCAAAACAGATAACGAGTAGGCATGTTTACGAGCTCGATGAACTCACTACAAAGCATGGCATGAAAATCTAATCATACACCCAGCAAATAGACATTGCATAGAAGCTAGGCATGGCAAGAACAACAACATAGCATGCACGGATCAACAACAACAAGCTCGGAAAAATTGCTAAACATGTTAACAATCTGCCAGGAACATTTTATAGCAAAATTAGAGCTTGATTGACTCAATCAAGGGTGCTCCATAATTTCAAACAAAGACATGGATGGATAGAGCACAACATTATCTACAAAACATCCTTACTGATCATGCTCAAAAGAGGCACGCATCACTAGGAAACAACATGAACATATGGCATAAAAACAATAACAGGACAAGGACTTAGTGAAAATCCAAGTCCCTGAAAATCTAAGTCCCTGAAATCAGCATCATTGATTAAGCTACTTTGCATGCTTGTGCTAGCCATCACAAAGATCAGAAAAATACATGGCATACACCCCTGTAAGGATGGCATGGCATTCTTCAAAACACATGTAGAGCTCAAGATCATAGCATGCACACATTAATCATGGCAAAAATGACAAAAGTGCATTTGCTGAAACAGATCTGAAACTATCCTCACATAGCCCTCTTCTAGCAGCATTTCGGGCATCAAGATGACCTCAAATGAAAATGATGCAATGAGATGAAATGATGTACTCGTCGAGGCAAACATTTCGATATGCTACACACATGAATCGGAGGAACGGTTGCAGAGTTATGATGTGATGAACAATGCAAAAAGTTACTCGGACTTAGCAGATTCACAGCGAGCGTCAAATAGCTAAAGTACGCTCAGGGCGGAAGACAGCGGGATCTCACCACGTGGGCTGTGGCCCGGGGCGGTGGTGAGGCAGGCCGATCTGAGGTGTGCCGGCGCGCTGGCCAGCTGGGCCGTAGCGGGGAGGAGGCCCACGCGGGCGCTCGCGGTCGTCGTCCCGATCCCGCCTGGATCGGGGAGGCAGGAGCGGCGGCGGCGGTTCCTACCCGCGAGGCGAGGCGGCGGAGCCGCGGCAAGGCGGGGTGAGGGCCACCGGAAGTAGGCGGATCTGGTCGGCTCCGATCCGGATCCGGCCGGAGGGGTATCGGCGACGAGGAGGAGGCCGGGCACAGCGGAGGCGACGGGCGCCGACGGATCTGGTGTAGGGCGCTCCGGGAGCAGCGCAGGCCGGCACCTCGGCGAGCTGGGTGGCACGACGGGACCGGCGCGGAGGAGCGAGGCGCTCGGGCGGCCGCGGCGGCTCCGGGCTTGCGCGGAGAAGAGGCCCGGCGAAGGCGGCGGGCGAAGCGGAGGGAGGACGAGCGGCGGCGTGCTTCGGTCGCTGGAGTTGGTCGCCGGCGACGGCGCAAAGACGGCGCAAAGATCCGGTGAGATTGCGGGCTCTCTCGCGCCCGGCGCGACCCGGGGCGGGTCCGATCTGGGCTTCACGGGCCCGGCGGCGAAGTGGGCGCAGGTGGACACGTGGCAGCTCCGGATTGGCTGCGGGGTCGGCTGGATGTGTCTGGCCACCGGGCGGACATGTCCTGTGGCGCGGGGAAGATGGATCTAGGGTTTCGTCCGCGAAAATGGACGGGGAGGGCATATTTATAGGTAGAGGGAGCTAGGAGAGTCCAAATGAGGTGCGGTTTTCAGCCACGCGATCGTGATCGAAAGCTCTAGATGATGGAAGGGGTTTAGGTGGGTTTTGGGAAATTTTGGAGAGGTGTTGGGCTGCAACATACACGAAGCCTTTTCTGTCCCTCGGTTAACCGTTGGAGTATCAAACGAAGTCCAAATGGCACGAAACTTGACAGGCGGTCTACCGGTAGTAAACCAAGGTCGCATGACAAGTCTTGGTCCATGCCGAAAATGTTTAACACCCGCACACGAAAAGAGGTAGAAAGGGACACCGGGTGACATAGGAGCGCCGGATTGCAAAACAGACAACGGGGGAAAATCTCGGATGCATGAGACAAAAATGTATGCAAATGAAATGCACATGATGACATGATATGCAATGCATGACACGCAAGTAATGACAAGGCAACAACAGCGAATAACCGGAGGACACCTGGAACATCGGTCTCGGGGCGTTACATTGGCCCTCTTCGCCACCCTCTGGGCCTGTGTCTCCCTATCCCTGCAAGCATGAGGACAAGTCAAGAAATGTGGCGCGGTCCGAAGGGACGGAGATGACGAAAGGCCAGACACTTACTCATCCTCCGCCTCTTCTTCCGTGGCTTTCCTCTTCCTCCTCGGGCTAAGAGACCCGAGGTCAAAGAAGACCTTTGAATCATCACTGGCAGGAGGAGGGGAAGCAGGTGGAGTTGGGGAACGCTTGGACGAAGAAGGGGCAGCTGCTTTCTTCTTTGCCACCACAACCTTCACTGCCTTCCCCGCCGCCGCGGCCCTCGTCTGACGCATGGGCGCCTCCGGGGTTGTTGCGGTTTTGCGGCCTTGCCGGACTGGACCGGCTCACCAAAGACGGTCCGCCGCAGGACACGCCCTCTCCCCATGACCAGGGGCTTGACAGCCTCAGCCTCCTCCTCAGACGACTCGTCGGCGTCATCTTCGATGAGAGGGGCCCCCGTGCCGGCATCGCTGGCCTCCCCAGCGGATTCCGCCCACTAGGCGAGCTCCTTCTCCTCTGCGGCCATCGCGGCCTCATCCTCCACACCGCCAGCGCTGTCGGCCTCCTCGGCGAGCTTCGCCTCCGCCGCCCTGGCGGCGGTGTAGTCCAGTTCCGCCTGGGTGGTGTTGAAACACCCACGATGCGGCTATATCTCCCACGTGTCGGAGCACGACTTAGAGGCATAACCACATTGTAGGCATGTCGCAAGAGGGGTAATCTTTACACATCCCATGTACTGAATAAGAAACAGGTACAGAGTTGGCTTACAATCGCCACTTCACACAATACATAAATATAGCATTACATCATCCAGATACAATCAAGGTCCGACTATGGAACCAAAATAAAGACAACCCCAAATGCATAAGATCCCCGATCACCCCAACTGGGCTCCACTACTGATCGTCTGGAAAGGAAATGTAGTAACGTCCCGAGTCCTCATCGAACTCCCACTTGAGCTCAGTTGCATCTCCTGGAATGGTATCATCGGCAGCTGCATCTGGTTTTTTGAAGTAATCTGTGAGTCATGGGGACTCAGCAATCTCACACCCTCGCGATAAAGACTATTTAAGCTTATGGGTAGGTAAAAGGTATGTGAGGTGGAGCTGCAGCAAGCACTAGCATATATGGTGGCTTATCTTACGCAAATGAGAGCGAGAAGAGAAGGCCAACGCACGTTCGAGAATCTATGATCAAGAAGTGATCCTAGAACTACTTACATTCAAGCATAACACGAGACCGTGTTCTCTTCCCGGACTCCGCCAAAAAGAGACCATCACGGCTACAGACGCTGTTGATCCATTTTAATTAAGTTAAGTGACAAGTTTTCTACAACCGGGCGTTAAGAAATTCCCATCTGCCCATAACCGGGGACACGGCTTTTGAAAGTTCAAATCCCTGCAGGGGTGTCCCAACTTAGCCCATCAGAAGCTCTCACGGTCAACGAAGGATATTCCTTCTCCCAGGACAACCCAATCAGACTCGGAATCCCGGTTACAAGAGATCTCGACAATGGTAAAACAAGACCAGCAAAGCCGCCCGAATGTGCCGACAAATCCTGATAGGAGCTGCACATATATCATTCTCAGGGCACACCGGATAAGCGCTCCGTACAACTAAAACCAAACCTCGAGTTTCCCCGAGGGGGCGCTGCAAAGGACTCTAGTTTAGACAAACACTCAGAGGAGCACTGGCCCGGGGGTTTAAAATAAAGATGACCCTTGAGTCTGCGGAACCCAAGGGAAAAAAAGGCTAGGTGGCAAATGGTAAAATCAAGGTTGGGCCTTGCTGGAGGAGTTTTATTCAAGGTGAACTATCAAGGGGTTCCCATTATAACCCAACCGCGTAAGCAACAAAAAATCAAGGAACATAACACCGGTATGACGGAAACTAGGGCGGCAAGAGTGGAACAAAACACCAGGCATAAGGCCGAGCCTTCCACCCTTTACCAAGTATATAGATGAATTAAAGTAGAGACGATATAATAATGATATCCCAACAATAATCATGTTCCAACAAGGAAGAAACTCCAATCTTCACTTGCAACTAGCAACGCTATAAGAGGGGCTGAGCAAAGAGGTAACATAGCCAAACAACGGTTTGCTAGGACAAGGTGGGTTAGAGGTTTGACATGGCAATATGTGAGGCATGGTAAAGCATGTGGTAGGTATCGCAGCATAGGCATAGCAATAGAGCGAGCAACTAGCAAGCAATGATAGAAGTGATTTCGAGGGTATGGTCATCTTGCCTGCAAAGTTCTCCGAGTTGACGTAAGCTTGATCCTCGTAAGCGTACTCAACGGGTTCCTCGATCACGTACTCGACTCCCGGCTCTACCCAAAGCAAGAACACAAGCAAAGGGATCCACAATCAACCACGGTGCAATGCGCAAGCAACATGGTGCAAAACATGACATGATATGCGGGATGTGATATGCAATGCATATGCATTCTCCGGTAGGAAAAGATTGAACTAGGCCTCAACTTGGAAAATCAAGAGTGCCGCTGGAAAGATGAGTTGATTTTGGTCGAAATCGATATAAAGATCACCGGAATCGGATGCACGGCTTGCAAAAGGCAAGCAAAACAATAATGGCACTAAACTGCGATTAACAGCACGACGCCATCTAAAATGGAACAAGAAACTAAGCTGCTGCACTCTAACATAACAACAAAGCACATGGCAGTGATCCACTCAAGATTCTTGACAAAAGATGAACACAGAGCTACGGCTAAATCACACAATAGAAGGTTCAAACAAGCATGGCAAAAGTGCAAAAGATATCAGGTTCACAGACTTAGTGAAAATAACAACATGTCAGGATTTAACATCAGGAAGCAATGTTTAGAGCAAGATAACTGCAAGCTATAGGAACATATCATGGCAAACCAAGGCATGGAATGAAACTACTCAAAGCATATAACAACAGTCCCTTACTGACCATAATCCAAAAAGGATCCGAAAATACAATGGCTACCATGTAAACATAGCAAGTTTCGTTAACAGATTCAGACTTAGCAGAAAACTGGACATGGCAAAAACAGAGTTATGTAGGCATGTTTGCGAGCTAGACGTACTCACCAATAGGCATTGTATGACAAACTAAGCATACACCCAGCAAGAAGACATGATCAATAAGGTAACCATGGCAAGAACACTCTCATCGCATGCATGGAGCAACTACAACAACCTTGGCAAAATTGAATAACATGTAAACAATCTGCCAGGAACATTCTATAGCAAAAGTAGAGCAAGATTGAGTCATGCTAGGGTACTCCATAATTGTAAACAAAGACATGGATGGATAGAACATAACAATATCTCAAAATCACCCTTACTTAACATGCTCAAAACAGGCATGGATCACTCTGCAGTGACATGAATATATGGCATAAAAATAACATCAGGGAAAAGACTTAGAATAATCCTAAGTCCCTGAAATCAGTAACATCACGAGAGCTACTTTGCATGCTTGTGCTAGTCACCACATTGATCACAAAAATACATGGCATACACCCCTGTAAAGATGGCATGGCATATCCCAAAACACATGTAGGGCTCAAGTTCATAGGAGGGACACATTAAACATGGCAAAAATGACAAATGTCCATAATCTATTAAGAAACAAAAACTAACATTTTATAGCACTCTTGCAACAACATTTAGGGCATCAAGACGGACTCAAACAAGCATGGTGCAATGAAATGAAATGAAGAGCACATCCAAACGAACAACTTGATATATTGCACGCATGAAAGGAGCTACAGATGTGGAGTTATGATGCGACTAACATGCCAGAAAATGTTAGGGACTTAGGCAGAAAACGGGGTCAACCTTCGGTCCACATCTAGGGTTTGCCGGTTCCGCAAACCGAGGCGGTGCGAGCTCGCCGGAGAGGAGGGGGAAGGCGGATCCGGCGCCGGGGAGCTCTCCTCCGGCCGGATCTCGCCGGATCCGGCGCGGGGCGAGGCGCGGACACCGAGGCGCGAGGCGGCGACTGAGCGGCGAAGCGGCGATCGGGCAGCACGACGAGTCGGCGGCGAGGGCTCGGGTGGCGGGGCGCGATGCAGGCGGCGGAGACGCGTGGCGCGGCGTACGGGCCGAGAGGACCCCGCCTGGGCCCCAGCGGGCCGGCGCGGGCGGCAACGCGGTGAAGTGGGCGCGACTGCCCCAATGAATGAGGAGACGATGCGTGGCGGTGGAGAGGGAGCAGACACATCCGTCGGTGGAGGGGAAAATGTCCGGCGGCGCGAGGGGGATTTCTAGGGTTTGGACTGCGAGATTTTTGGAGGGAGGCATATATTTATAGGTAGAGGGAGCTAGGAGAGTCCAAATGAGGTGCGGTTTTCGGCCACACAATCGTGATCGAATGACCGAGAGGATGGAGGGGGTTTAGTTGTGTTTTGGGCCACTTTGGAGGGGTGTTGGGCTGCAACACACACGAGGCCTTTATGGTTCCTTGGTTAACCATTGGAGTATCAAACGAAGTCCAAATGGCACAAAACTTGACAGGCGGTCTACCGGTAGTGAACCAAGGCCGCTTGGCAAGTCTCGGTCCAATCCGAGAATGTTTAACACCCGCACACGAAAAGAGGCAAAAGGGGACGCCGGAGGACATAGGAGTGTCGGAATGCAAAACGGACAACGGGGAAAATGCTCAGATGCATGAGACGAACACGTATTGAAATGCGATGCACATGATCTTCAAGAATTTGATTGACTCGCTCGACTTGTCCACTAGTTTGAGGATGAAAGGTTGTGTTGAACCGAATGTTGGTGCCCATAGCCTTCTGGAAGGAAACCCAAAACTTAGAAATGAAGATGCTTCCACGATCTGAAGATATCAACTATGGAATGCCGTGCAAAGAGGCAATCCTGGAGGTATATAGCTCTGCCAACTGAGTTGTTGTGATAGATTCTTTGATAGGAAGAAAATGAGCCACTTTAGTGAGCTTGTCGATGACAACGAAGATAGCATCATGGCAATGCTTGGACTTGGGAAATCCAGTCACGAAGTCCATCTCAATATGGTCAAACTTCCATTCTCGAATGGCAAGAGGTTGGAAGAGACCAGATGGTCGTTGGTGTTCTGCTTTCACTCTTCTGCAGACATCACATTCATTCACGAACTGAGAAATCTCGCGCTTCATTCGAGTCCACCAATACGACTGCTTGAGGTCATGGTACATCTTTGTACTTCCAAGATGAATAGAAAGGAGTGAATTGTGAGATGCATTCATAATGACTTTACGAAGGTCACCCTTAGGAACAACAATGCGATCCTCGAAGTATAGTGTATCCTTGTCATCAAGGTGATAGCACTTGTACTTGGGTTGGCTCTTGGCAATCCCAATCTTCACCTTCTTCACCATGGCATCAAGAAGTTGAGGCTCACGAATCTGATCTTCCAAAGTAGGAGAGACTTGGAGGTTGGTAAGGAATCCTTGAGGAACAACTTGGAGATTAAGTTTGCGGAAAGCTTCACAAAGATCCAGTTGGAAGGGCTTGCAAATCAAACTGTTGCAGTAAGCCTTCCTGCTCAAAGCATTAGCAATTACATTGGCCTTGCTTGGAGTATATTCAATACTCGGATTATAATCTTGAATCATTTAGACCCAACGAGTCTGCCTGAGGTTGAGGTTGGGCTGAGTGAAGATGTACTTGAGGCTCTTATGATCAGTGAAGATGTCCACTTTTCTTCCCAACAAGAGATGTCTCCATGTTAAAAGAGCATGGACAACTGCCGCCAACTCGAGGTCATGAGTGGGGTAGTTATTTTCATTGGGCTTCAACTGGCGAGAGGTATAGGCCACAACTTTCTTCTCTTGCATTAACACAACACCGAGACCTTGAAGGGAAGCATCACAGAAAACCTCGAATGGTTTGGATTCATCAGGAGGAGTCAGAACTAGAACTGTGACTAACTTCCCTTTGAGGGTGTTGAAAACGATGTCACATTCAGGCGTCCAGACATACTTCACATGCTTCTGGAGGAGGTTGGAAAGAGGCTTCGCGATCTTAGAGAAATTCTCAACGAACCTTCAACAATAGCTTGCGAGCCCAAGAAAGCTGCGGAGCTGCTTCACATTCTGGGGCGGTTCCCAATTCACAATTGCAGACACCTTCTCAGGATTAACAGCTATGCCCTTGGTGGAGATGATATGCCCAAGGTAGAGAATGTCATCGAGCCAAAACTCGCACTTTGAAAACTTCGCATAGAACTGATGTTCTCTGAGTTTGTCCAGCGCCAATCTCAAGTGCTTGGCATGATCCTCCTTGTTCTTGGAAAAGACCAAAATGTCATCGAGATAGACCAAGACGAAGTCATTTGTGTAGGGGTTGAAGATGAAGTTCATCATGCGAGAGAATGTTGGAGGAGCGTTGACAAGGCCGAAAGACATGACAGTGTATTCATAAGAACCATAGCTTGTTCTGAACGCTGTCTTGGGGATATCTTGTTCACGAATGCGAATCTGATGATAACCCATATGGAGGTCAAGCTTGGAGAATACTTGAGCACCCTTGAGTTGTTCGAAAATCTCATTGATGTTGGGAAGTGGGTACTTGTTTTTATGGTCTTCTTGTTCAATGGGCAGTAGTTAATACAAAGTCGGTCCATTCCATCCTTCTTCTTGACAAAAAGAACACCACAACCCCATGGAGAAGAACTTGCTCGGATGAGACCCATACGCTCTTGTTCATCGAGTTGTTTCTTCAGCTCCTTCAACTCTTTTGGTTCAAGCTTGTAAGGACGTTTGCAAACAGGTTCCATGCCAGGCTCAAGATTGATGACGAATTCAACTGGTCGGTGAGGAGGCATTCCTGGAAGCTCTTCTGGAAAGACGTCTTGATATTCACAAACGACTGAAATCTGAGAGATGGCATCCAACTCGCCCTTCTCATTGAGAGAAAACAGTCGAATGGTATCATCACGAGCGGCAAAAACAATCACATCCTCAGACGAGTGTGTCAATTGAATCTGCCTGGCAGCACAATCAAGCTGAGCCTTCTGCTTAGAAAGCCAGTCCATGCCGAGAATTAGATCAATATCCAAGTCACCCAGAACAATTGGAGAAGCCAGAAATTTGTAGTCGCCCATCATGATTGAAACATCTGGGATGCAGATATTAGCTGACATTTGCTTGCCCGGGGACACAATTGATAAAGTTCTTGGCAAATGTTGATAATCGCACTCATACTTTGATGCAAAAGCTTTATAAATGAAACAATGCGATGCACCAGTATCAAAAAGGACTTTTGCAGGAATATCGTTAACAGGAAGGTTACCCATGATCACTTCTGATGAGTCCTCTGCCTGAGCTGCATTCATCATGTTGATCTTGACATGCTTGGGATTATGGCTGACCACTACATTGCTAGAAGATCTCACAGGAGGAGGAGGCGGAAGACGCCTCTGGTTGAAGAATTTGTTTGCATAGTGACCCTTCTGCTGACACTTGTTGCACGTAACCTCAGAAGCGGTCGGTGATACGGAGCACTTGATCTTGGAGCATGAGACGAAGCCTTGTTCTGAAAGCCTGGGTTGGGTGGGTGGGAAGATCCATTGCCACCTTTGCTCTTCTGCTGATAAGGCTGACGGAACGGAGGAGGAAGAGGCAACCAATACTTTTGCTGCTTAGCTGCCACTTGAGTTGAAGAAGAAGGAGTTGCATCCCTGACTCTCTTCTTGGAAGCATCGCACTTGAGCTGAGCATCCTCTTGCTTTAATGCCATGTTGTAGAATTCATCATACTTTTTCGACTGAAAAAGCACGAGGGCTAGTTGCAGATCTTCTGTGAGGCCACCTCTGAACTGATAAATCATGCTCTTCTCATCAGGGACGTCTTGCTTGGAGAAACGAGAGAGCTACTAGAACATGATGTTGTATTGGTAAACAAACAAGCTGCCTTGCTTCAGATTGCGGAACTCCTCACGCTTGCTCTGAACAACACACTGAGGAATGTGGTGAGCTTTGAAGTCTTGGCAGAACTCATCCCAGGTAATCACATGACCTCCTCTGGAATCTTTGTATTGTTGATACCAGTCTGCAGCTTGGTCTTTGAGTTGGAATGAAGCAAACTTGACAAAGTCCTCAGGCCTGACGTTGCTGCACTCGAAATGTTTGCAGATATCCATGAGCCAATCATCAGCATCTGTGGCCTCGACACAGTACTAAAGGTCTTTGGCTGGTTTGCGAGGAACTGGTTGAGGGTAGCAAACTGAGTTTGATTGTTGCCATTGCCTTGATTTCCTTGGTTGCGCTCTTGCAAGAGTTGCATAATCAGTTGCGTGTTGGCGTTGGTAGCGGCCATCACATCTTGCCATGCCTCCGGATGTGGAGGTGGTGGCGGTGGTTCCGAATTCTGACGCGTTGGACGAGCCATCCTGAAGAGGGTGACATCCGTTAGCATCTTGATAGACATATATTCAAGCTGAATCAAATGGATCGAAATTGCAACATATAGTCTTAACATTCGAACAAGAATGAACGAATGAATTCCAAAATAAATGATCACACTTCCATAAATTGAGAAGCCACTTAGATAGAGGTAGATGAATAAAACAACAAGGTACGGATATGAACAAATACTTGGTAAGGATTACCCAATCACAAACCAAATATCTGCGGAAGAAATACTAGAGCTACATGAATTCCCACCTATCAAACTCCCGAAACTTTCCGTTTATGCAACCAGGTGTTGGGGATACAGGGGAAGCATAATATCTCACCCAAAACTAGCAAATCCTACATCCAGCTGTATCCATCCTTCAACACATAACCAAGAAACCTTCGGAAATCATTTACCTCAACCTTCGAAAAGCATACGTTATACGAGTTATGGCAATACTCCCAAACTCCCGCCCCAGTACTGGGTGGCATCGAGGTTATCTCACCAACAACTGCATAAAAGAGATTTTCGATGTCGGCGAAACTCAGGTATTCCAGAACTGCAACGATAAAATTGTAACGACAACATCTCGGAGCTCAACTCCCCGGGACACTACCACAACCCCTAAATGTCAGGAGGCACCAAGAACAATGTTCTCGTCACAAAACCATCGGAACGATTCCAAGATACCCGCGTGATCCTAAATTTTTTTTAGTGAAATTTGAGAAGAGAAGAGTCAAAACTCTATGTTAGGATGCCTCACCAGAGCGACGAAGGGACTGAGGAGTAAAAAGAATCCTACTCTCCGATATATATAATCCTAACAGACTCAAAACATTTTTCTAGACTGAACAACGCCAGCGATTCGATCAAGCAGGGGGCTCCTAAGTCGGGGAAGGCTCTAATTACCAACTTGAAACACCCACGATGCGGCTATATCCCCCACGTGTCGAAGCACGACTTAGAGGCATAACCGCATTGTAGGCATGTCGCAAGAGGGGTAATCTTTACACATCCCATGTACTAAATAAGAAAGAGGTACAGAGTTGGCTTACAATCGCCACTTCACACAATACATAAATATAGCATTACATCATCCAGATACAATCAAGGTCTGACTACGGAACCAAAATAAAGACAACCCCAAATGCATAAGATCCCCGATCGCCCCAACTGGGCTCCACCACTGATCGTCTGGAAAGGAAACGTAGTAACGTCCTGAGTCCTCATCGAACTCCCACTTGAGCTCAGTCGCATCTCCTGGAATGGTATCATCGCACCTGCATCTGGTTTTTTGAAGTAATCTGTGAGTCACGGGGACTCAACAATCTCACACCCTCACGATCAAGACTATTTAAGCTTATGGGTAGGTAAAAGGTATGTGAGGTGGAGCTGCAACAAGCACTAGCATATATGGTGTCTAATCTTACGCAAATGAGAGCGAGAAGAGAAGGCCAATGCACGTTCGAGAATCTATGATCAAGAAGTGATCCTAGAACTACTTACGTTCAAGCATAACACGAGACCGTGTTCTCTTCTCAGACTCCGCCAAAAAGAGACCATCACGGCTACACACGCTGTTGATCCATTTTAATTAAGTTAAGTGACAAATTTTCTACAACCGGACATTAACAAATTCCCATCTTCCCATAACCACGGGCATGGCTTTCAAAAGTTAAAATCCTTGCAGGGGTGTCCCAACTTAGTCCATCACAAGCTCTCACGGTCAACGAAGGATATTCCTTCTCCCACGACGACCCGATTAGACTCGGAATCCCAGTTACAAGACATCTCGACAATGGTAAAACAAGACCAGCAAAGCCGCTCGAATGTGCCGACAAATCCCGATAGGAGCTGCACATATCTCATTCTCAGGGCACACCGGATGAGCGCTCCGTACAACTAAAACCAAACCTCGAGTTTCCCCGAGGGGGCGCTGCAAAGGACTCTAGTTTCGATCAACACTCAGAGGAGCACTGGCCTGGGGGTTTAAAATAAAGATGACCCTTGAGTCCACGGAACCCAAGGGAAAAAGGCTAGGTGGCAAATGGTAAAACCAAGGTTGGGCCTTGCTGGAGGAGTTTTATTCAAGGCAAACTGTCAAGGGGTTCCCATTATAACCCAACCGCGTAAGGAACGCAAAATCAAGGAACATAACACCGGTATGACGAAAACTAGGGCGGCAAGAGTGGAACAAAACACCAGGCATAAGGCCGAGCCTTCCACCCTTTACCAAGTATATAGATGCATTAAAGTAGACAAGATATAATAATGATATCCCAACAATAATCATGTTCCAACAAGGAAGAAACTCCAATCTTCACCTGCAACTAGCAACGCTATAAGAGGGGTTGAGCAAAGCGGTAACATAGCCAAACAATGGTTTGCTAGGACAAGGTGGGTTAGAGGTTTGACATGGCAATATGGGAGGCATGGTAAAGCATGTGGTAGGTATCGTAGCACAGGCATTGCAATAGAGCGAGCAACTAGCAAGCAAAGATAGAAGTGATATCGACGGGTATGGTCATCTTGCCTGCAAAGTTCTCCGAGTTGATGTAAGCTTGATCCTTGTAAGCGTACTCAACGGGTTCCTCGATCATGTAGTCGTCTCCCGGCTCTACCCAAAGCAATAACACAAGCAAAGGGAACCACAATCAACCACGGTGCAATGCGCAAGCAACATGGTGCAAAACATGACATGATATGCGGGATGTGATATGCAATGCATATGCATGCTCCAGAAGGAAAAGAATGAACCATGCCTCAACTTGGAAAACCAAGAGTGCCACTGGAAAGGTGAGTTGATTTTAGTCGAAATCGATATAAAGATCACCGGAATCGGATGCACGGTTTGCAAAAGGCAAGCAAAACAATAATGGCACTAAACTGCGATTAACAGCACGACGCCATCTAAAATGCAACAAGAAACTAAGCTACTGCACTTTAACTTAACAAGAAAGCACATGTCAGTGATCCACTCAAGATGCCTGACAAAAGATGAACACTGAGCTACGGCTAAATCACACAATAGCAGGTTCAAACAAGCATGGCAAAAGTTCAAAAGATATCAGGTTCACAGACTTGGTGAAAATAACATGTCAGGATTTAACATCAGGAAGCAATGTTTAGAGCAAGATAACAACATGCTAAAAGAACATATCATGGCAAAGCAAGGCATGGAATGAAATTACTCAAAGCATATAACAACAGTCCCTTACTGACCATAAGCTAAAAAGGATCGTAAAATACAACGGCAACCATGTGATCGTAGCAAGTTTCGTTAACGGATTCAGACTTAGCAGAAAACTGGACATGGCAAAAACAGGGTTACGTAAGCATGTTCGCGAGCTCGATGCACTCACCACGAGGCATTGTATGACAAACTAAGCATACACCCAGCAAGAAGACATGATCAATAAGCTAACCATGGCAAGAACACTCGCATAGCATGCATGGATCAACAACAGCAACCTTGGCAAAATTGAATAACATGTATACAATCTGTCAGGAACATTCTATAGCAAATGTAGACCAAGATTGAGTAATGCTAGTGTACTCCATAATGGCAAACAAAGACATGGATGGATAGAACATAACAATATCTCAAAATCAGCCTTACTTAACATGCTCAAAAGAGTCATGGATCACTCTGCAGCAACATGAATATATGGCATAAAAATAACATCAGGGAAAAGACTTAGAAGAATTCTAAGTCCCTGAAATCAGCAACAACACGAGAGCTACTTTGCATGCTTGTGCTAGTCACCACATTGATCACAAAAATATATGGAATACACCCCTGTAAAGATGGCATGGCATAGCCCAAAACACATGCAGGGCTCAAGTTCATAGGAGGCACACATTAAACATGGCAAAAATGACAAATGTCCATAATCTGTTAAGAAAGAGAAACTAACATTTTATAGCACTCTTGCAACAGCGTTTAGGGCATCCAGATGGACTCAAACAAGCATGGTGCAATGGAATGAAATGAAGAGCACATCCAGACGAACAATTTGATATATTGCACGCACAAAACGGAGCTACGGATGCGGAGTTATGATGCGATGAACATGCCGGAAAATGTTAGGGACTTCAGCAGAAAACGGGGCCAACCTTCGGTCCAGATCTAGGGTTTGTCGGGTCCGCGAACCGAGGCGGCGCGAGATTGCCAGAGAGGAAGGTTGCGCTCGCCGCAGAGGAGGGGGAAGGCGGATCCGGCGCCGAGGAGCTCTCCTCCGGCCGGATCTCGCCGGATCGGGCGTGGGGCGAGGCGCGGACGCCGAGGCGCGGTGCCGGGCGCGAGGCGGCGATCGAGCGGCAATGACGGGGCGGCGAGGCGGCGACCGGGCGGCGCGGCAAGTCGGTGGTGAGGGCTCGGGCAGCGGGGCGCGGCGCAGGCGGCGGAGACGCGCGGCGTGGCGTACGGGCCGGCGCGGGCGGCGGCTCGGTGAAGTGGGTGCGGATGCCCCGACGAATGAGGAGACGGCACGTGGCGGTGGAGAGGGAGCGGACACGTCCGTCGGTGGAGGGGAAAATGTCCGGCGACGCGAGGGGAATTTCTAGGGTTTGGACTGTGAGATTTTCGGAGGGGGGCATATATTTATAGGTAGAGGGAGTTAGGAGAGTCCAAATGAAGTGCGGTTTTCGGCCACGCGATAGTGATTGAACGACCGAGAGGATGGAGGGGGTTTAGCTGGGTTTTGGGCCGCTTTGGAGGGGTGTTGGGCTACAACACACACGAGGCCTTTACGGTTCCTCAGTTAACCGTTGGAGTATCAATCGAAGTCGAAATGGCACAAAACTTGACAGGCGGTCTACCGGTAGTGAACCAAGGCCGCTTGGCAAGTCACGGTCCAATCCGAGAATGTTTAACACCCGCACATGAGAAGAGGCAAAAGGGGACGCCGGAGGACATAGGAGTGTCGGAATGCAAAACGGACAACGGGGAAAATGCTCAGATGCATGAGACGAACACATATACAAATGCGATGCACATGATGACATGATATGAGATGCATGACATGGACAGAAGCAACACGAAGACAAAACCCAACCACGAGGGAATATCATAACTTAGGGCCGAAAATGGCAAGAGGTGGAATACAAATATGGCAAGTTACATATGGGGCGTTACAGGTGTCCTGGATGAGATGCGGATCCTTGCGGACGTACCCATCCACGAGGGTGTCAAAGAACTCCTGCACCTGATCCTCCTCCGGCTCGGCCCAATTCGGGTCAAGGCCGTGCATGTTGAAGTCCGGCATCATGGCGATGATGTCGGTTTGGCGAGAGTTGTTGCTCAGCGGGACCACCCCCGCCTGCAACCCGAACAAGGGCCCCTTGGCGACCTTGCCGGCCTTCGCGGCCTTGCCGGCCCTGCCGTCGCCACCCACGTCGAGCTGGAAGAGCCGTTGGCAGAAGTGGGCGTGCACCATTACCATGAAGTTATGGTTCAGGACAGGGCGGAGCCGCATGATGTCGGTCGCGTTGCTGAAAAGCCAAGCCGGCCTCCCCTTGTTGTGCAGAGAAGCGATGCGGCGGCGGATGAAATCCGCCCCGATCATCTCCAGGGTGAGACCGGCAGCGGGAAGGCGGTGGGTTCTAGTGGTGGCGAACGTGAGTCTCCCGTCCTGGGCGTCGACGTCGCCCCAGTCATCTCTGCGGACCGGCGGCGTCTGACGAACTTGGCAAAACTCCAGAGGGTCCTCCTCCTCAATGCAGCACCGCCGGCTCCACCATTCCTCCCACCTCTCCTTCTAGGCGCCCTCTGGATACGTCCCCTTATCCAGGGGCCTTAGGATCCAAGTGACACAACCAGAGATGGCACCTCCCTTCTGGATTTGAGGGTAAAAGTAGTGGCGGAAGAGCGCCGTGCTGGGAAGCACCCCAGCGAAGCCCTCAGAGAGATGGGCGAAAAGAGCCATGCATGCCACGGCATTTGGAGTGAAATCCAGAAGGTGGAAGCCGTAGGTGTGCATGATGTCATTGAAGAAATCAGAGAAAGGAGGCAGAGGCCACAAGAAAAGTAGTCGATGAGGAATGGGTACCGATTCGGGGCGGCCTTGGCGCAATTGGCGGGGATGACGCGTGTGGCCGGGTGCTGATACGTCTCCGTCGTATCTACTTTTCCAAACACTTTTGCCCTTGTTTTGGACTCTAACTTGCATGATTTGAATGGAACTAACCCGGACTGACGTTGTTTTCAGCAGAATTGCCATGGTGTTATTTATGTGCAGAAACAAAAGTTCTCGGAATGACCTGAAACTCCATGGAGCATATTTTTGGAAATAATAAAAAATACTGGCAAAAGATCAAGACCAGGGGGCCCATAACCTAGCCACGAGGGTGGGGGGGGGCGCGCCCCTACCTCGTGGACCCCCTGGAGCTCCTCCGACCTCAACTCCAACTCTATATATTCGTGTTCGGAGAGAGAAAAATCAAGGAGAAAGATTCATCACGTTTTATGATACGGGGCCTCCGCCAAGCCCTAAACTCTCTCGGGAGGGCTGATCTGGAGTTCGTTCCGGGCTCCGGAGAGGGGAATCCGTCGCCATCGTCATCATCAACCATCCTCCATCACCAATTTCATGATGCTCACCGTCGTGCGTGAGTAATTCCATCGTAGGCTTGCTGGACGGTGATGGGTTGGATGAGATTTAACATGTAATCGAGTTAGTTTTGTTAGGGTTTGATCCCTAGTATCCACTATGTTCTGAGATTGATGTTGCGATGACTTTGCTATACTTAATGCTTGTCACTAGGGCCCGAGTGCCATGATTTCGGATCTGAACCTATTATGTTTTCATGAATATATGAGAGTTCTTGATCCTATCTTGCAAGTCTATGGTCACCTACTATGTGTTATGATCCGGCAACCCCGAAGTGACAATAATCGGGACCACTTCCGGTGATGACCTTAGTTTGAGGAGTTCATGTATTCACTATGTGTTAATGCTTTGGTCCGGTACTCTATTAAAAGGAGGCCTTAATATCCCTTAGTTTCCGCTAGGACCCCGCTGCCACGGGAGGGTAGGACAAAAGATGTCATGCAAGTTCTTTTCCATAAGCACGTATGACTATATTCGGAATACATGCCTACATTACATTGATGAATTGGAGCTAGTTTTGTGTCACCCTAGGTTATGACTGTTACATGATGAACCGCATCCGACATAATTCTCTTTCACCGATCCATTGCCTATGAGCTTTGCATATACTGTTCTTCACTTATTTACTTTTCCGTTGCTATTGTTATCATCACTACAAAATACCAAAACATTACTTTTGCTACTATTACCAGTACTATCAAATTACTTTGCTACTAAATACATTGTTGTAGATATTAAGTTTCCAGGTGTGGTTGAATTGACAACTCAGCTGCTAATACTTGAGAATATTCTTGGGCTCCCCTTGTGTCGAATCAATAAATTTGGGTAGAATACTCTACCCTCGAAAACTGTTGCGATCCCCTATACTTGTGGGTTATCAAGATTATTTTCTGGCACCATTTTCGGGGAGCATAACTCTATTCTTTGAGTCACTTTGGATTTATATCTGCTTATCATTATGAGGAACTTGAGAGGTCCAAAAACCAAGATTTATCCCTCAACTACGAGTGGAGGTAAGGAACTGCCATCTAGCTCTGCACTTGATTCACCATGTGTTTTGAGTAAGCTTGCGACACCTAAACCTGCTTCTGCTATTGATTCTGATATGTTGCATATTATTGATGATGCCACTTCTGCTATGCATGATACTTATGATGAAACTACTTCTATGCTTGATACCACTGTGCCACTTGGTGAATTTCTTGATGAACAACTTGCTAGAGCTAGAGAGAATGAAATTATTGAAACTGATAATACTGATGAAAGTGATTATGAAGGCTCTCCTAATAAATATGAATTACATGTTGTGCCTGAGGGCTATGTTATGGATGAAGAAACTAAAAGAGACTTTCTTGCTTGCAATGATAGAAGTGATCTTAATAAATTATTAGCTAAGCTTAAACAAAAAACTTCGAATGCTAGAATGAAATATGATCCTGCTTATGCTACTTCACCTATCTTTGTTAATGACAAGGATTATGAATTATCTATTGATCCTGATATAATTAATAATTACTTTGTTTGAATCTGATCCTTTTTACGGCTATGAATCTGAAACTGTTGTGGCACATCTTACTAAATTAAATGATATAGCTACCCTATTCACTAACGATGAGAGAACTCGCTACTTTTATGTCCTTAAAATATTTTCGTTCTCATTAAAGAGTGATGCTAAGATATGGTTTAATTCTCTTGATCCTGGTTGTGTGCGTAGTCCCCGGGATATGATTTATTACTTCTCTGCTAAATATTTCCCTGCTCATAAGAAACAAGCTGCCTTAAGGGATATATATAATTTTGTGCAAATTGAAGAAGAGAGTCTCCCACAAGCTTGGGGGAGGCTTCTCCAATTACTTAATGCTTTGCCTGATCACCCTCTTAAGAAAAATGAAATACTTGATATCTTTTATAATGGACTAACCGATGCTTCCAGAGATTACCTGGATAGTTGTGCTAGTTCTGTTTTCAGGGAAAGAACACCGGATGAAGCTGAAATTCTATTGAATAATATGTTGACAAATGAAAATAATGGACACTTCCTGAGCCAACTCCTGAGCCTATTCCTAAACCAACTCCGAAGAAAAGCGGTGTTCTATTTCTCAGTCCTGAAGATATGCAAGAGGCAAAGAAATCTATGAAATAAAAGGGTATTAAAGCTAAAGATGTTAAGAATTTATCTCCTATTGAAGAAATACATGGTCTTAATTTACCGCCTGTTGAAGAAATATATGGTTTTAATCCATCACCTATTGAAGAAACACATGGTCTTGATAACCCGACACAGGTAGTAAAGGTAAACTCTCTCTATAGATATGATAAAGCTAAAATCCCATTTACTATGTTTGTTAGCCCATGCTTAGATGAGTTTGATAAATTTATGGTTAAGCAAGAAGACTTCAATGCTTATTTTGGTAGAGAATTAAAACGCAGAGCTGATATGCTTGAACACTTGGGTGATTATATGGCGAATGTCAAAGGTGAACTTAAACTTATTAGTAAACATGCTTCTATGGTTACCACTCAAGTAGAACAAGTACTTAAAGCTCAAAATGATTTGCTCAATGAATTGAATAGTAAGAATAAGGACTATGTTGTTAGAGTGGCTACTAGAACTGGTAAAATGACTAAGGAACCTTTGTATCCTGAAGGCCACCCTAAGATAATTGAGCAAGATTCTCAGAGAAATAATATAGATGCACCTAGTCCTTCTAAAAGGAAGAAAAAGAAAAATGATAGGACTTTGCATGCTTCTAGTGAACCTATTGCTGAAACACTTGAGAATCCAAATGATATTTCTATTTCTGATGTTGAAACACAATCTGGTAATGAACATGAAACTAGTAATAATGTAAATGATAATGTTCATGTTGATGCTCAACCTAGTAATGATAATGATATAGAAATTGAACCTGTTGTTGATCTTGATAACCCACAATCAAAGAATCAATGTTATGATAAGAAAGACTTTGTTGCTAGGAAACACAGTAAATAAAGAGAACCATGGGTTCAAAAACCCATGCCTTTTCCTCCTAAACCATCCAAGAAAAAGGATGAGGAGGATTTTGAGCGCTTTGCTGAAATGATTAGACCTATCTTTTTGCGTATGCGTTTGACTGATATGCTTAAAATGAATCCTTATGCTAAGTATATGAAGGACATTGTTACTAATAAAAGAAAGATACCAGAAGCTGAATTTTCCACCATGCTTGCTAATTACACTTTTAAGGGTGGAATACCAAAGAAACTTATAGATCCAGGAATACCAACTATACCATGCTCCATTAAAAGAAATTATGTTAAAACTGCTTTATGTGATCTTGGGGTCGGTGTTAGTGTTATGCCTCTCTCTTTATATCGTAGACTTGATTTGAATAAGTTGACACCTACTGAAATATCTTTGCAAATGGTTGACAAATCAACTGCTATATCTGTCGGTATTTGTGAGGATGTGCCTGTTGTGGTTGCAAACGTTACTATTTTAACGGACTTTGTTATTCTTGATATTCCCGAGGATGATAGTATGTCTATTATTCTTGGAAGACCCTTTTTGAATACTGCACGGGCTGTTATTGATTGCCCCAAAGGCAATGCCACTTTTCATGTTAATGGTAATGAGCACACGGTACACATTCCGAGGAAACAACCTCAAGTCCACAGTATCAATTCTATTGGAAAAATTTCAACAATTACTATTGGAGGTTTTGAATTTCCTCTTCCTACTATCAAGAAAAAATATGACATTCTTATTGTCGGGGACATGCATATCCCCGTTGAGGTAACATAGCGTTATTCGAAATTTCTCCGGTTTCATGTTACTTGAAATGAGTTTGTTAACAAGACCTAATCAACCTTGTTAGTGGATTCCTTTTGATGAGCATGAGATGGATGAATTTAGAAAACACAACTCTCTGTACCCTCTTTTTACTTTCTGATATTTATATCAAATAAAGCAAAAAATATTATTTCTCTGTTTGTTTTCTGATTTATCAATGCAATAAAAAATACCTCGAAAATAAAACTTCTCCAAATGCCCTGAAATTTAAATATGATTTTTTCTAGAATATTTGAGAATATCTGGCACTGAGAACACAGCAGGGGGAAGCAAGCACCTGGCCACGAGGGTCCAGGGCACACCCTACCCCCCTGGGCGCGCCCCCTGCCTCATGGGCCCATGCTGGCTCCCCTCCACTTATTCCAGCTACAACTTTGGATATCCGCCAGGCTAGCCGTGGCCATAGACCAACTTAGGCAAAAGCCTAAGCTTGGGGGAGTACGTATTTCTCACCAACATTACATCTATGTTCACACACTCATGCTAGTTGTCGGCGCTCATACTTTTTCATTCTATCATCCATGCTAGTTTATTTCCCTTTTTATGCTTTCTTCTTATGTGTTTGATAAACCTAAAGAAAAACAAAAAAAATAGTTGTAGCATTTTTAGCTAGTTTACTTTCCATGCCTGTAGTGGTAGTAATTAAAAAGAAAACCCAAAAAGATTTCTTGTTCCTCTTTTGCTTGTTGGGAGCTTTCCCGTGTAAATAGTTTTATTTCCTTTCCTGTTCTTTGGGGGTCGAGAGGAGAAGACAATAATGCAAATGTTGAGTGGCTCTTATATGCATTATTGTTGATCTAACAAAGAGCCCATGTTACCTTGTCTTCTCTCTTGAATTGAATGCTTGCAGATTCCAGCTTAGTCCGATGCACGTGCACTATTATTATTATCCACACTATTCGGTCGTGCAAGTGTAAGGCAATAATGATGATTATATGATGAACTTATTGAGATGAGAAAAGCTGGTATGAACTCGACCTCTCTTGTTTTCGTAAATATGATTAGTTCATTGTTCCTGATTCAGCCTATTATGAATAAACATGTTTGAAATGACAATTAGAGATTATAGTTGCTTATGCCATGCTTAATTATCTAGGAGCTTATAATGGTTTACCTTGCATGCCAACATGCTATTAAAATGGTTGTGATGTGGTATGATAGGGTGGTATCCTCTTTTGAATGATTTGAGTGGCTTGACTTGGCACATGTTCACGCATGTAGTTGAAACAAAATCAACATAGCGTTTATGATATTTATGTTCATGGTGCATTATATCCTATTCATGCTTGCATTCGGTGTTGATTAATTTTAATGAATGTTCATGACCGTTGTCGCTCTCTAGCTGGTCGCTTCCCAGTCTTTTGCTAGCCTTCACCTGTACTAAGCGGGAATACTGCTTGTGCATCCAATTCCATAAACCCCAAAGTTATTCGATATGAGTCCACCATACCTACCTATATATGGTATCTACTTGCCGTTCCAAGTAAATTTGCATGTGCCAAATTCTAAACCTTCAAATAAACATTTTGTTTTGTATGCTCGAATAGCTCATGTATCAACTAGGGTTGTCTGTATCTTACATGCTAGGTGGGTTATTCTCAAGAGGAGTGGACTCCGCTCCTCACTCACGAGAAAGTGGCTGGTCACCGGGATGCCCAGTCCCATGCTTTATGCAAATCAAATCAAAATAACTGCACACAAAACTCCCCTGGGGACTCTTGTTAGTTGGAGGCACTCGTTGTTTCAAGCAAGCCATGGATTGATGCTTGTTGGTGGACGGGGAGTATAAACTTCACCATTCTGTTTGGGAACCGCCTATAATGTGTGTAGCATGGAAGATATCGAGATCTCTCGATTGTTATGTTGACAATGAAAGTATACCGCTCAAAATATTATTCATATCTATTTCAAAACCGAGCTGTGGCACCTCTACAAATCTCTGATTCCCTCTACGAAGGGCCTATCTATTTACTTTTATGTTGAGTCATCATCCTCTTATTAAAAAGCACTAGTTGGGGAGCACCGCTGTCATTTGCATCCATTACTGTTAGTTTACATTGAGTATAACTTGACTTGATCTCTTTTACCATGAATTACATTGTCTAGTCAGTCCTTGATCTTTAAAGGTGCTCTGCATTTATGTTCTGCGGTCTCAGAAAGGGCTAGCGAGATACCATCTTGTCATATCATGATTATTTTGAGAAAGTGTTGTCATCCGAGATTTATTATTATTGCTCGCTAGTTGACTATGCCATTGATATGAGTAAATATGAGACCTAAATGTTATTGTGAAAAAGTGTTATCAGGTGGATCCGGCGAGCTCTTCGCCACCGCCGTCTGCATCGAGCTCCTGCTCGATCCCTGTCGCCGGAACGAGTCGAGGAGAGCCTGCAACCGTGTTGACTGCTTCGGTCAGGTCCGGTGGGCCGCGCTGCTTCCCCGTCGGCCCAGCACGCCCCTCTACCAAAGCCCAGCCGCGGCCTCCTGCTTGGCCCAGCTCCAAGCCTGCCTGCCTCCCCACCGAACCGGACCTTAGCCCATGAGTGAGCAGCTCCTCCAGCCCCTCTGCTCTATGGCGGCCCAGCCTGTTTCGGCCCGTGGCTTATTTTTTTCCCAGCTGCGAATTTGTCTATTTTTTCCAGAGAAACCAGTTTTACAGGAAACCCCCTAGACTTCATGCTTATTATAACGTATCATCCGTGCATCGGTTTAAAATGAATTATATATGAAAAATGCGTAGAATTTCATCTAGTTTAATAATATCCAAGTTTCAATCATGTTTGACAAGTTTAAAATGTTGTTTGATTAAATTTTCTCTGATAACATGCTAAAATGATTTATTTCATAACTAAATCACCGTAGCTCCAAACCTAACAAACTTTATATGTAAATGGGGTCAAAAAATGCCTAGTTTAACATGGTGTCATCATCTTGTATGTTTAACAAATATAAAATTTGGTTTAGGGCAGAACAGTACCAAACCCATAATTTTCACATGAGGATTTTCCAGACTTGTAGCTTGTTGTTCCCGCCTCATTTAAACTTGCCTAGATAGGCAGTTTACATATGCTTCACCTCTTGCCATGCTAACTAACATTTAATATTGTTGAGTACCTAAACGAGAGAGAACTAAATAAGTCACGTGGTGTTTCATCAATATGCAACGGAGTTTCATATTGAGCTCCACTTAATTTGTAGGATTGTTTGTGCATTTTGCCATGCCATGCCTCTTTAATCCGGACATGCATTATACTTGGTTGTGCATCATGACATGCTTATGTGGTGGTTGTTTACTATGTTGTTTGCTTCTTTCCGGTGTTGCTTCTTCGGGTTAGTTCCGATAACGTCGCATTTGTGAGGATCCGTTCGACTACGTCTATTTGTCTTCTTCATGGACTCGTTCCTCTTCCTTGTGGGATCTCAAGCAAGATGACCATACCCTCGAAATCACTTCTATCTTTGCTTCTCTTTTGCTATGCCGCGATACCTACCACTTGCTATATCATGCCTCCCATATTTCCATAACAAGCCTCTAACCCACCTTTCCTAGCAAACCGTTGTTTGGCTATGTTACCGCTTTGCTCAGCCCCTCTTATAGCCTTGCTAGTTGCAGGTGAAGATGGAGTTTGTTCCATGTTGGAACATGGTTATTGTTGGGATATCTCAGTATCTCTTATTTAATTAATGCATCTATATACTTGGTAAAGGGTGGAAGGCTCGGCCTTATGCCTGGTGTTTTGTTCCACTCTTGCCGCCCTAGTTTCCGTCATACCGGTGTTATGTTCCTTGATTTTGCGTTCCTTACACGGTTGGGTGTTATGGGAACCCCTTGATAGTTCGCTTTGAATAAAACTCCTCCAGCAAGGCCCAACCTTGGTTTTACATTTGCCTCACCTAGCCTTTTTCCCTTGGGTTTCCGGAGCCCGAGGGTCATCTTTATTTTAATCCCCCGGGGCCAGTGCTTCTCTAAGTGTTGGTCCAACCTGATCGATGTCCGGCGCCCCCTGGGCAACCAGGGTCTATGCCAACCCGACGTCTTGCTCATCCGGTGTGCCTTGAGAACGAGATATGTGCAGCTCCTATTAGGATTTGTCAGCACATTCAGGCGGCTTTGCTGGTCTTCTTTTACCATTGCCAAAATGTATTGTAACCGAGATTCCGAGTTTGATCGGGTCTTCCTGGGAGAAGGAATATTGTTTGTTTACTATGAGAGCTTGTGATGGGCTAAGTTGGGACACCCCTGCAGGGTTTTGAACTTTCGAAAGTCGTGCCCGCGGTTATGGGCAGATGGGAATTTGTTAATATCTGGTTGTAGAAACTTGACACTTAACTTAGTTAAAATGAATCAACCGCGTGTGTAGCCGTGATGGTCTCTTTTCGGCGGAGTCCAGGAAGTGAACACGATTCTTGTGTTATGCTTGGACGTAAGTAGCTTCAGGATCACTTCTTGATCACTTTTAGCTTCTCGACCGTGTTTTTCTTCTCTTCTCGCTCTTATTTGCGTATGTTAGCCACCACATATGCTATTGCTTGCTGCAGCTCCACCTCTCTACCCTTTCCTACCCATAAGCTTAAATAGTCTCGATCTCGCGGGTGTGAGATTGTTGAGTCCCCGTGGCTCACAGATTACTTCAAACAGTTGCAGGTGCCGATGATAACCGCGCAGGTGCCGATGATAACCGCGCAGGTGACGCAACCGAGCTCAAGGAGGAGCTCGATGAAGATCGTGTTTGTTGTGTTGTTTCGTTTCCAGTTGATCAGTAGTGGAGCCCAGTCGGGACGATCGGGGATCTAGCTTTTGGGGTTGTCTTTCTTTATTTGGTTCCATAGTCGGACCTTGTTTGTATTCTGGATGATGTAATGCTATATTTATGTGTTGTGTGAAGTGGCGATTGTAAGCCAACTCTTTATCCCTTTCTTATTCAGTACATGGGATGTGTAAAGATTACCCCTCTTGCAACATGCCTACTATGCGGTTATGCCTCTAAGTCGTGCTCCGACACGTGGGAGATATAGCCGCATCGTGGGTGTTACAAGTTGGTATCAGAGCCATCCCCGACTTAGGAGCCCCTGCTTGATCGAATCATTGACGTTGTTGATGTTTTGAGTCATTTAGGATTATATATATCGGAGAGTAGGATTCTTTTTACTCCTCGGTCCCTTCGTCGCTCTGGTAAGGCATCCTGACGTAGAGTTTTGACTCTTCTCTTCTCAAATTTCACTAAAAAAATTTAGGATCACGCGGGTATCTTGGAATCGTTCCGATTGTTTTCTGACGAGAACATTGTTCTTGGTGCCTCCTGACATTTAGGGGTTGTGGCAGTGTCCCGGGGAGTTGAGCTCCGAGATGTTGTCGTCACAATTTTATCGTTGAGATTCTGGAATACCTGAGTTTCACCGACATCGAAAATCTCTTTTATGCAGTTTTTGGTGAGATAAACTCGACGCCACCCAGTACTGGGGCGGGAGTTCGGGAGTATTGCCATAACTCGCATAACGGATCCTTTTTCGAAGGTTGAGGTAAATGATTTCCGATGGTTTCTTGGTTATGTGTTGAAGGATGGATACAGCTGGATGTAGGAATTGTTAGTTTGGGTGAGATATCATGCTTCCCATGTATCCCCAACACCCGATTGCATAACCGGAAAGTTTCGGGAGTTTATAAGTGGGAATTCAAGTAGCTCCTAGAATATCTTTCCAACAGACACATGATACAATATGGGATCTATCATATGTTTGTTCCGGCTTATTCTGCAAGCCAATCCTTTGTTTTGTTTTGAGTTGTGGTATTCGAGTTGCTTCATTGTCAAGTGTTGATTCCATACCTTTCCTAAGTGGTGTTCTCACATTTCTATGTGAATATTAATCCTTCTTGATCATCGAGATTGTCATGTCAATCCTTTTCAACTGGTGTGTTTCTCTTCAAGTGGATCCGATCATTTTCAACATTCGCAAAATCAACTCAAAGTCTTCTCAACGTTATTTGTTTCATTTGTCCCAAGTTGCCTTTGTTTTCCCCGCCCTCCCAACCTTTTCTTCAAGGACTCAGACTTCTTAATCAAGTATCCTTTTTATTGATGGGAAGTCTCTCCATTCTTTCCCGTCAATGTTCTTACCTGGTGGTTTTCATGAAGATGCTCTACAAGTTCATCATTCTTCGTTCTTTTCCTTCTCTGGTGGATTCAATGCAAGCTTTCGGTGTTGATCATATCTTTTACATTGGTTCACATGCTTACCATGTTGGAAGTCCTTACTGAAAACTCTATTATTTATTCACCTCTCGCTATTCAATTGTTTTGGAGTGGTGAAGCCATCTCACAAGATTCGCATTTCCATTGCTAATTCGTTCAAGATATCTCGAGATTGTTATCTCTTTCGATCCATTTAATTCAACCGGTGCTATTTCTCTTGTAAATCATTTCAATGGTGCTTTTCCTTGAGGGGGCCCTAACCCACAGATCTTTTCCTAGGATCTTACCTGACTTTTCTTTACTTTTTCTGGAGCTATCCTCAAATTCTTTCAAAGTTTGACGTAAGAATGAATTATCATCAGTCAAATGCCTTTCTCCAAGATCTTTCAAATTCTTTTCATCGTTGACTCAACCTCTTCGCTTTTGATTCTCTTGGAGTGTCTAAACAATTCATGGTGGTGTTTTTCGTCGTCATTCTTGGATTTGAAGACCGAAGAAGATTTTTCTCTCAATCTTGCTCCATTCTCTTCAAGATTCATGGTTGTAGCTTGCTGCCATCCACTCATAATTGTTTTCGATTGTGAGAATTCTTTTTACCCATCCAAAACATTTCATGAGTTGTTTCCATTTCTTCCCTCCAAAGGCCATCTTTTCAAATATTATTCATTCCAGCTTTCAGCTATTGTTCCCCAAATCTTACTGGTGCGTCATTCAAGTATTCTCTAATCAGCTCAGGATCTCTTCGTTCACTTGCATCTAAATTCTCTCAAGTATATTCGTTCATTTTCAAATTCTCCCCGGTGTGTCTTTATATTTTCTTCGTTCATTTTCAATTCTTACGGTGGTTGGTTCAATATTTCTCTTCCTTCATTATCATATCAATTTATTCGTTGGTTAAATCCTACCGGTGGGCCATTGAGTTTATGCTATATCTCTCTTAATCCTTTCTACGAGAATAAGTAGTATGCCAAATCCGTGCTTGTCATCAATCTAAATTGGTGAAGGATACACATAACGTAATTCTTATTATTGTTTCATCCAAGTGATCTAATTTCTTCTTTCCAGAGCTGTTCATCATGTCACATTCTCGGTTTGAGATGTTTCATCTTTCCTTTATGGAGTTCCAAGTTTTCCGCTTTATCTCATCACAAAGATCCTTCTAATCATTGCAAGGCTTCAACCTGATTCTTTTCATCCTTCATTTCGTTTGAGCATTCTTTTATTACCGGAGTTCTTCATGGTGGTTCATCAAGGATTCCTTTCATTCTTCAATTGTCCTCAAGATACCTATCGAAGTTATGATCCGCCAAGCTATACTCAAAAATAAACATGGTGCTCAACGCATGTCTTGTTTTGAAGAGTTCAAGCATTCTTCATCTTGCATTCCGAAGTGCAATTCTTTCATATCTCATCTTTTGAGGTGGTGTTATGTCATTGTTGATAATTTCCCTTCGTGTTTCATGATTCCCAAGTTTTCAAGAGTGACATATCTAAATCCATCCTTTTCTCTTTGCTCAAGACATCTTTTCAACCCATCAATCTCTTCATTGGAGTTATCTTGGGTTATATTTCACCTAAAGCTTTCCCTAAGGGTTATTGCTATTTATGGTGCTTATAAATGACCCAAGTTCTTGATTTATCCTCCCGGTGAGATAAGCTTCTCGTCTCCTTGTTCATATCAATCCAATCTATTGGTTCCGTTAGTGGCAGAATTGCCCCTCATAGTTTTGAGAAGTTTTTCATAAGCCCACTATAAGCTTATTCGTTTCGTTGTTGGTTTTCCAACAATTCCGTTTTAACCTTCTTGGAAGGGTGTTTGTCCAAGCCCAATTATGGCAGAAGTTGTCATTTTCTTCTCCATTATTTTATTTCAATGATTTATCTTCTATTTTTCTTCTGGAGGCATTGGGATGTTGCAATCTTCGACCCATCTTCCCATTTTTTGTTAAAGATCATGTTCTTTTCGTGCTTATCCATTTAACCGGAGTGTTGTGCCCTCTTTTCAAGTTCTTCCATCTTATCAAGTTTTACCTCCATTCTCAACCGGAGTGCTGTCTGAAATCTGTCTTACCCCTTGTGCCATTCTTTCAATAGTTCCGAAGGTAGTGTTCTGTTGATTTCATCAAGTATTTTCTCATCTTGTCAAGCTCATATTCAATTCCTTCCATTACATTCGGAGTGATGTCCAAATTATATCATTCTTATTCCTTCTCTATCTTGTTTTTACCGGAGTGGTTTCAATATCTATCTTGGCACTTAACCTACAAGGTCCTCGTAATGTTCCTTGTTCCTCTTTTCTAACGGAGTGTTTTCAACTTTATTCGTCTTTGTTGTATTCTTTCTTTAGATTTGTTCAACCTCTCAAGGTCTTTTGGTTTCACTCATTTGTCAAAGAAGCAACTTAGTTTTACCTCTCCTCTTCCTCTTCCATTTCTCACCGGTGCCATCCTAGATCTCGGGACGAGATCCTCTTGTAGTGGTGGAGTGTTGTGACACCCCGAGACCGTTGCGCCAAGTGTTTTCCAGTTTTTCGCTGTCGTTGCCATGTCATTTGCTTGCGTGTTGCATCTCATCATGTCATCAAGTGCATTGCATCATCATGTTTTCAAAACTTGCATCCGTCCCGGTCTCCTCGTTCTTTTTGTTATCCGTTCTGAGTCTAGACACACCTGCACGCGCCCGCGGCATGTCTAAAATATTATTTTATAAGTGGCTGGAAAATATTCTCGGAATGGGTTGAAAGTTGGCGTGCGGTCTTATTTTAGTGTAGGTAGACCACCTGTCAAATTTCATCACGTTCGGAGTCCATTTGATGACCCAACAGATAACTATAGCGACAATATAGTCGATCTTACGTCGGACGTTTTCGGTCTTCGAAAAATGTTGCCGGGCTGCGATTCTCTTCTCTCCTCTCAGTCCATGGCCCTCTACACAGCCCACTAGACTCAACCTACCCCTTCTCGCGTCCGGAGCCGTCCAATGGCGATCGCATGGTCCAGAAACCCGTCCTAACCTCCTAACCCTAGCCACCTACCCTATATAAACAACCCCTAGTCCATTTTTGGTCAAACCTAGCTCTTCCCCTACCCCTAGACCCCCTTTATCCTCGGATCCGCCGCCTCCAGCCACAGCCAACCCCCTCCTCCTTGATTTCCGCCGCCACCCAGCCGCTCCCTGCCACTTGGCGCCGCTGCCCCAGCGCCCTGGACCAATTCGGGCGCGCCACATCGCCACGCCGCACACGCCAACCACTCCCATGCCGCCACCTCGCCTCCCCAACCGGCTTCCCCCACCGCAGGCCCGCCAGGCCCAGGCGTAGCCCGCCTGGCCCAAACTGCCACCGCTCCCGAGCGCTCTGCTCGGTCAGGGTCGGGAGAGCCTCCAAAGCTCCTCCCACTCGATCTGGGGCATCCCCGCGCCAGCCGAACCTCCTCCTCCTCCTTACCTCGTCGCCGGTGATAGCCGACCAGGCCAGTACCCCGCCACCCTATTCTTTCCCTGACCGTCTCTTTCTCCTCCTCCCTCTAACCTCTCTCTCTCTGCCGCTATGTTCAAGGTCCGCCATGGCCGCCGGATCTGGGTGCTGCCGCCGTCGTCCTGCCCGTTTCCGGGCTCCCCTGCCGCTGCCTCGCCCGGATCAGGTGGATCCGGCGAGCTCTTCGCTGCCGTCCGCATCGAGCTCCTGCTCGATCCCTGCCACAGGAACGAGTCGAGGAGAGCCTGCAACCACATTGACCGCTTTGGCCGGGTCCGGTGGGCCGTGCTACTTCCCCGTCGGCCCACCACGCCCCTCTCCCAAAGCCCAGTCGTGGCCTCTTGCTTGGCCCAGCTCCAAGCCTTCCTGTCTCCCCACCGAACCGGGCCTTAGCCCATGAGTAAGCAGCTCCTCCAGCCCCTCTACTCTGTGGTGGCCCAGCCAGGTTCGGCCCGTGGCTTATTTTTTTCCCTGCTGTGAGTTTGTCTATTTTTTCCAAAGAAACCAGTTTTACAGGAAGCCCCCTAGACTTCATGCTTATTATAACTCATCATCCATGCATCGGTTTAAAATGAATTATATATGAAAAATGTGTAGAATTTCATCTAGTTTAATAATATCCAACTTTCAACCATGGACGTAAGTAGCTTCAGGATCACTTCTTGATCACTTTTAGCTTCTCGACCGTGCTTTTCTTCTCTTCTCGCTCTTATTTGCGTATGTTAGCCACCATATGTGCTAGTGCTTACTGCAGCTCCACCTCTCTACCCTTTCCTACCCATAAGCTTAACTAGTCTTGATCTCGCGGGTGTGAGATTTCTGAGTCCCCGTGGCTCACAGATTACTTCAAACAGTTGCAGGTGCCAATGATAACCGGGCAGGTGACGTAACCGAGCTCAAGGAGGAGCTCGATGAAGATCGTGTTCATTGTGTTGTTTCATTTCTAGTTGATCAGTAGTGGAGCCCAGTCAGGACGATCGGAGATCTAGCTTTTGGGGTTGTCTTTCTTTATTTGGTTCCGTAGTCAGACCTTGTTTGTATTATGGATGATGTAATGCTATATTTATGTGTTGTGTGAAGTGGCGATTGTCAGCCAACTCTTTATCCCTTTCTTATTCAGTACATGGGATGTGTAATGATTACCCCTCTTGCGACATGCCTACTATGCGGTTATGCCTCTAAGTCGTGCTCCGACACGTGGGAGATATAGCCGCATCGTGGGTGTTACAATTCTCAAGAGGGGTGGACTGCTCCTTACTCACGAGAAAGTGGTTGGTCACCGGGATGCCCAGTCCCATGCTTTATGCAAATCAAATCAAAATAATTGCAAACAACCCCCCCCCGGACTCTTGTTAGTTGGAGGCATTCGTTGTTTCGAGCAAGCCATGGATTGATGCTTGTTGGTGGAGGGGGATGTAACGCCCTCGATGCGGCTATATCTCCCACGTGTCGAAGCACGACTTAGAGGCATAACTGCATTGAAAGCAACGTCGCAAGTGAGGTAATCTTCACACAACCCATGTAATACATAAAGGGAAAGAGATACATAGTTGTCTTACAATCGCCACTTCACACAATTACATGAATAAAGCATTACATCAACCAGACCTCTAAGTCATGCTCCGACACATGGGAGATATAGCCGCATCAAGGGTGTTACAACGGAGCCAAAAAGCTACTAGCAGCGGGCGAGCATGTATTGACAAAGGTTGTTGAAGAGAAGAAGAAACTCCAGGATTCGAACATCAACCTACGCGAAGAACTGAAAGAAGTGCGAGCGCAACTAGCCGACTCTATCAAGGAGAACAAGAAGCTCTAAGGCGGCATATTCAGTATGTGGCCGCTTTTGTCTTATAACGGTTTGGAGGTGGTGGTAGCTGATATAGTTGTAATTGCAGGTGTGTTGACGAACCTCCCTGAAGAGGAAGTGTCCGAATCATCAAATGATCTTCTGCAGGAGCTGTCGCAGTTGCATGAGCAAGCTCGGCAGGCTATGCGGAGTGTGGCCAAGGCTTTATGGCCGTCCGACTCCCCTCCAGGAAGCATGGATAAGCTGGTAGAGCTGTTCAAGGGAGCGCGGTGGCGTATCCGGCTATGGAAGATATCTGCCTGCCGAGAGGGTGCGCGAGAGGCCTGGGCCATGGTGAAGACGCGCTATACCAAGATGGATCCTAATCACATGGCTCGTGTCGGGCCAGTAGGGCCGAATGGGAAAGAAATTCCCGTTAGTATAGTATATGACCAAGTAGAGGTGGCCTCCAAATATTGTCAACAGGATTGTAAGTAAGACTGCCTATTGGAAGGTGTAGAGGAAGAGGTGTTCGAGTTCAAATGATTGTGTACTTTCCTAATCTAGCTGAATTGTATATCATTTGTCATCGCAGACCTTTTCGCTTCAACCTCCGAACTCTAAGGTGCGGAGTGTTTCCGAATACCGTCGCGGCCGAATAGGCCGGGGTATGCTTGGAAAACTAGGTGTAGGGGTCATAGTTGCTTGAACAAACAAGTTGTATCCGGCTAGCTATATTACATTAAGGTCCTAAGAAACATCTTCCAGAGAGAATAGTTCTGTCAAGGGTTCCTTTCCCTGGGTGTGCATGCATTTGATGTACATGTCCGAATTGTGATGCGAGCACCACAATTCATATAACTTCTGGGCGTGCACAATGGAGTGAGTTTAGAAAACATCTTTAATTCACCGACCGAATATTCCCTTAAGAGCGCTAGCTTTCGGCTTCACCCAGTCTGAGGTACACATCCGGATGACCAGGTAGTAACAATCGCAGAGGTGCTCTCTGTATGCCCTAGCCGAACTAACGGGAACGTAGGGCATAAACACAGGAGCCAGGCAACCCAGCTTGGCCAAAACTAAATTCATATCGATGCATATAGTGGCGAAGAAAAGGTACATATGGAAAAATTCATATGTGAGGAGCTTAATGCTCAAAAAATGACAAGAACTTCTGTCTGAGAAGCCCCCAGGTACAAGTAACATACATGTTTAAAGATGTATGTGTCGATGTTGTGCAATCTAGCCGTACCGAAGCTTTAAAGCAAGAAAGAAGAAAATAATCGACCAAGAGAGAGAAAAAATAATGGAAGCTACAAGGGAGGAGGAGACGAACACGGGGTTTGGCGCTAGGCATGGAATCTTCGGAGTCTGGCTGCGTTCTAGGGGTTCGGCTCGAGGCGATTGTCTAATGCATCGCGAACACAGTACGCCCCTCCGGTGACGACCTCGTCAATTATGAAGGGACCCTCCCATTTGGGCTTGAGTTTGTCCTTTTTCTTCTCCGACAGGCGTAGAACGAGTTCGCCAACATTGTAAGTCTTGGCCCGTACTTCTCTACTTTGATATCTTGGAGCCTGATGTTGGTAAAATGTTGAACGGGCTTTTGCGACATCACGTTCCTCCTCCAGGGCATCTAGGCCATCCTGCCGATCAAGCTCGGCTTCTCTCTCTTTGTACGTACGCACTCGGGGTGAGTCGTGAATAATATCGCAGGGCAGTACGGCCTCTGTGCCATACACCATGAAGAAAGGTGTGTATCCGGTAGTGCGGTTGGGCGTGGTCCGCAGCCCCCAGAGTACGAAGTCGAGCTCCTCAACCCAGTGCTTGTCTGATTCTCTCAAGGACCACACTAGTCTGGGCTTGATGCCGCTCATAATGAGACCGTTGGCCTGTTTGACTTGACTGTTGGTTTGTGGGTGGTAGACAGAGGCGTAATCAAGTTTAATACCCAAATTAGTACACCAAGTTTTTACCTCGTAGGCTGTGAAATTGGAGCCATTGTCAATGATGATGTTGTGTGGGACACCATAGCGATGCACAACGCCGGATATGAAGTCTATCACTGGGCTGGATTCGGCTGTTTTGACTGGCTTAGCCTCTATCCACTTAGTGAATTTGTCCACCATAACTAGTAGTTATTTTTTCTTATGGCTCCCCCCTTTAAGTGGTCTGACCATATCGAGTCCCCAGACCGCAAAAGGCCAAGTAATGGGGATTGTTTGTAGGGCGGTGGGGCATATGGCTCTGATTGGCAAAGAGTAGGCATCTGATGCAACGTTGGACAAGGTCTTGTGCATCTTCTCGGGCTGTCGGCCAGTAAAATCCTGTACGGAAGGCCTTGCTAACAAGGGCCTGAGCTGCGGCGTGGTGACCGCCGAGTCTGTCATGGATTTCAGCCAAGAGCTTCCGCCCCTCTTCCTCGGATATACATCGTTGTAGGACTCCGGTGGCGCTTTTCTTGTAGAGCTCTCCATCATGAACCTTGTAGGATTTTGAACGCCGGACAATGCAGCAGGCCTCATGCTGGTCCTCGGGAAGCTCTTTCCTGTTGAGGTAGGCCAGGAAGTGTCCGGTCCATGGGGCAATGACTACCATGATGAGATGCGCCGATGGTGTTATTTCGATGGCTGAGCCCCTGACGACGTCGGTGTTTCCGGGATCTTGGATTATGTTTGATTCCGGATTTGTATTGTCGTTTTCCCCCTGCCATACCACGGATGGCTTAAAGAGCCTTTCCAGGAAAATATTAGGTGGGACGGGTTCGCGCTTAGCACCGATACGAGCAAGAACGTCTGCCGCTTGATTACTTTCTTGGGCCACATGATGGAACTCGAGTCCTTCAAACCGGTCCGATATTTTGATGATTGCATTACGACACGCTGCCATCTTTGGATCTTTAGCATCGAAATCTCTGTTTATTTGAGATATTGCGAGGTTCGAGTCCCCACGTACCTCTAGGTGTTGTATGCCCATGGAGATAGCCATCCAGAGACCATGTAATAAGGCTTCGTATTCGCCTGCATTATTGGAGTCTATGTATAATATTTGGAGAACGTACTGGACGATGTCTACCGTAGGGGATGTTAAGACGACCCCCGCTCCTAATCCTGCCAACATTTTGGAGCCGTCAAAGTACATGACCCAATTGGTGTATGTGTTGTACTCTTTAGGGAGTTCGGTCGCTGTCCATTCGGCGACGAAGTTGGCCAGTACTTGGGACTTGATGGCTCGACGTGGTTTATATGTAATATCAAATGGGAGGAGTTCGATAGCCCATTTGGCAACCCGGCCTGTAGCATCGTGGTTGTTTATGATGTCATTGAGGGGTACTTCGGAGGCCACCGTGATCGAACACTCCTGGAAGTAGTGACAGAGCTTTCGGGATGCCATGAAGACCGCATATGCTATTTTTTGATAATGAGGGTACCTGGATTTGCATGGTGTGAGGACAGTGGATACGTAGTATACTGGCTTCTGAAGTAGGAATTTATGTCCGTCATGTTCTCGTTCGACGACGAGTACGGCGCTCACTACTTGGTATGTTGCCAATATGTATAATAACATCAGTTCACCGGAGTTTGGTGCAGCCAGTATTGGATTGCTCGCCAGAAGGGTTTTTTTTCCTCCAATCCGGCTGTTGTCGCGTCCATCCACTCGAAGTGGTCGATTCACCGTAAAAGGCGATAGAGTGGCAGTGCCTTTTCTCCCAATCTGGAGATAAAGCGGCTTAGAGCTGCTACGCAGCCCGCAAGCTTTTGAACTTGCTTAAGATTTGTTGGCCTAGCCAGTTGTGACAGAGCTCGGATTTTGGCTGGGTTTGCTTCGATTCCTCTATTGGAGATGATGAAGCCCAGTAGTTTTCCAGCAGGGATGCCGAAGACACACTTTTCTGGGTTGAGTTTAATGTCATATGCCCGGAGGTTGTCGAATGCAAGACGTAAGTCGTCTATTAGTGTCTCGACGTGTCTGGTTTTCATGACAACATCATCGACGTAAGCTTCTACTGTTTTGCCGATCTGTTTCTCCAGGCATGTTTGAATCATGTGTTGGTACGTGGCACCTACGTTCTTGAGCCCAAAGGGCATGGCGTTGAAGCAGAATGGGCCGTACGGGGTGATAAATGTTGTTGTGGCTTGATCGGACTCCTTCATTTTGATTTGATGGTATCCGGAATATGCATCGAGGAAACACAATGAGTCGTGTCCTGCAGTGGCGTCGATGATTTGATCAATG
>NC_041382.1:303471995-303530538 GCF_002162155.2 Triticum dicoccoides | reverse complement strand
CCTTATTGAGGTCTTTGAAATCGACGCATAGGCGCCAGGATTTGTCCTTCTTTGGTACCATCAACAGGTTTGCCAACTAGTCCGGGTGTTTGATTTCTCTAATGAATCTTGAGCTTCATATACCCGTAATGGGGTATGGCCTGAAAGAGTGTAAAAGCATCCCGCCCCAACAGGGCGCGATATCCGCTCCTGAAAGGGGCCACTTGGAAAGTTATTTCTTCAGACCGGTAGTTCTCCGGCGTGCCGAATACTACATCAAGGGTGATTTTGCCCTCGCACCGCGCCTCCCGACTAGGAATAATTCCTCGGAAGGTTGTGTTGCTTTGCATGATGCGGCTCCTATCTATTTCCATTTTATGGAGTGTGTCCTCATAAATGAGGTTTAGTCCGCTGCCGCCGTCCATGAGAACCTTGGTAAGTCGAAACCCGTCCACGATGGGGCTGAGAACTAACGCAGCTGGCGCTCGCATTGTTCTGTACTTTGGCTCATCTCCGGCGTTGAATGTTATAGTTGTGTTGTTCCAGGGGTTTATCATAGCAATTTGGCAGACTTCGGCGAGCTCGTGGAGCGCCCTTTGGCGCTTGTTATTTGAAGCGAATGTCTCAAAGACCGTAAATACTCTTGAGTTGTCGTCCACTGGGGGATGTCGTTCTGAGTCGTCCTTGATAAGGATATCCTCGCTTCTTTTACCTACATGTAGTAGAATCCAACATGCTCTAAGGTTGTGGGTTGCCATGGTATCTAGTGTTGTATGTATTATGCATGGGCCATCGAGCCACCCGATAAGAACGGTGCTGTGTCGCATAGCGGTTTTGTGTTTCTTGACTGTTGGACTGGGCGTGCCGCGAGGGTGCGCCCTTTTCGCCTGTAGGGGGAGTTGAGTTGGGACTGGCAGTTCCCAGCAAGCTGCCTGAGTTTTCCAGGTGCTCTCCATCGCACTGTATTTTTGTACGATGGTTGCTAAGTCAGCAAATTTCAGTATGTGGCGGCGATTGATGGCGTTGAGGATTCCTTCGTCCGCGCAATTGTTGCAGAACGCTGAAATTGCGTCTTCGTCACAGCAATCTTTTACCTTGTCCTTGACAAGGAGGAATCTGGCCCAGAAGTGGTGGACTGTTTCCTGAGACTGTTGTTTTATGCTTACAAGAGTGTCTGAATTCGGGTGGGCAGGTGGAATTAAATCCGAACCCCGACCTGACCGATTATCCGGAGTCTGATTATCTTCCGGGCTTAACAGTACGGGTTCCGGAATACCTTCTGATTGTTTAGGACCATCGTCCGATGCTATATTCGGAAGGCTGGTCGCATCCTATCATGGGTGGGTATCTGGATTTTCCTGGTCGGCGATCCAGACATAGTTCGTCTTCAGTATAGGAGAAAAATCGTTGTCCTGCTCCACGACTACCGCAATATGGTGGGTGACCGGTAGGGTCTCGATTTCTCTTTGATCGGTTTTAAGCCCCATCCGGTCGTACTCTGTGGCTATTCCCAAAGAGGCGATGCGATCTAGGAGTTCGTTCAAAGACGAAAGCTCTACCGGATCCATCTGCTTGGAGTGCTCGGAGTTGATGCGAAGGGGGTTTTCGATGGCCCAAGAGGTCATCATCGGCCCAACGGCCCAACGGGCGATCCTAGTAAAGCCGCCCAACTGGAGGGTTTGGCCCGGGGCTAGAGCCCCTCCATGGGTGATGTTGTCTTTAAGGACAAGGCGAGCCATCGAGCCTTTTGTCGATGGCACAGTGGAACTCTCAATCAAAGCACCAATGTCAGTGTCAAAACCGGCGGATCTCGGGTAGGGGGTCCCAAACTGTGCGTCTAGGATCGATGGTAACAGGAGACAGGGGACACAATGTTTACCCAGGTTCGGGCCCTCTCTATGGAGGTAATACCCTACGTCCTGCTTGATTGATATTGATGAATATGGGTGTTACAAGAGTTGATCTACCACGAGATCATGATGGCTAATCCCTAGAAGCCTAGCCTATATGACTATGGTAATGAATGGTGTCCTTTCCGGACCATCCCCTCCGGTTTATATAGACACCGGGGGGATCTAGGGTTTACATAAGACGGAATCTTCATAGTCGGTCGCCAAGCTTGCCTCCACGCCAAGGAGAGTCAAATTCGGACTCAGATATAGTCTTCGGCCTTCATGTCTTCACAGTCCATCAGTCCGGCCCACGGATAACAGGCCGGACGCCCGAGGACCCCGTAGTCCAAGACTCCCTCACCGGACAAGTCCGTCGCAGCCGGACGTGTCCGCCGAACGCGTCACCCCGACCAATCAGACGCCGCCACGTTACTGTCCCCGTCGCCTTAGCCACTCAGCCGCCGCCACATGGTCGCCGCCGTCCCACCTCCACCGTGGCTTGCCGAGCCCATGCATGTCCCGCTCGGACGATCCGCCTCCGCCGCCTGGCCCGCGTGCCCTCCGCCGCCTGGCCCGCATTGCACCATGATTGATTGTTGTTCCATTGCTTGTGTTCTTTCTTTGGATAGAGCCGGGAGACGTGACCGAGGAACCTATTGAGAATGCTTACGAGGATCAAGCTTTCAACAACTCTGAGAACTTTGCAGGCAAGATGACCATACCCAAGAAATCACTTCTATCTTTGCTTGCTAGTTGTTTGTTCTATCGCTACGTCGCACTACCTACCACTTGCTTATCATGCCTCCCATATTGCCATGTCAAGCCTCGAACCCACCTTCCTAGCAAACCATTGTTTGGCTATGTTACCGCTTTTGCTCAGCCCGTCTTATAGCATTGCTAGTTGCAGGTGAAGATGAAGCTTGTTCCATGTTGGGACATGGATATTGTTGGGATATCATTATTGTCTCTTATTTACTTTAATGCATCTATATACTTGGTAAAGGGTGGAAGGCTCGGCCTTATGCCTGGTGTTTTGTTCCACTCTTGCCGCCCTAGTTTCCGTCATACCGGTGTTATGTTCCTTGATTTTGTGTTCCTTACGCGGTTGGGTGTTATGGGAACCCCTTGACAGTTCGCCTTGAATAAAACTCCTCCAGCAAGGCTCAACCATGGTTTTACCATTTGCCTACCTACCACCATATACCTTTCCCTTGGGTTCTGCAGACTCAAGGGTCATCTTTATTTTAACCCCCCCCCTCCCGGGCCAGTGCTCCTCTGAGTGTTGGTCCGAAACGGGCATTCTGCGGGGCCACCTCGGGGCAATTTGAGGGTTGGTTTTACTCGTAGCTTGACCTATCCAGTGTGCCCTGAGAACGAGATACGTGCGACTCCTATCGAGATTTGTCGGCACATCGGGCGGCTTTGCTGGTCTTGTTTTACCATTGTCAAAATGTCTTGTAACCGGGATTCTAAGATTGATCGGGTCTTGCCGGGAGAAGGAATATCCTTCATTGACCGTGAGAGCTTGTGATAGGCTAAGTTGGGACACCCCTGCAGGGTATAAACTTTCGAGAGCCCTGCCCGCAGTTATGTGGCAGATAGGAATTTGTTAATATCTAGTTGTAGAGAACTTGACACTTAACTTAATTAAAATGAATCAACCGCGTGTGTAGCCGTGATGGTCTCTTTTCAGCAGAGTCCGGGAAGAGAACACGGTCTCGTGCTATGATTGAATGTAAGTAGCTTCAGGATCACTTCTTGATGACTTATAGCTTCTCGACCGTGCGTTGCCTCTCTTCTGGCTCTTATTTGTGTATGTTAGCCACCATATTGCTTAGTGCTTGCTGCAGCTCCACCTCACTACCATCTCCTACCCATAAGCTTAAATAGTCTTGATCTCGCAGGTGTGAGATTGCTGAGTCCTCGTGACTCATGGATACTTCCAAACAGTTGCAGGTGCCGAGGATACCATTGCAAGTGATGCTACCAAACTCAAGTGGGAGTTCGACGAGGATTCGGGCCGTTACTATGTTTCTTTTCCTGATGATCAGTAGTGGAGCGCGGTTGGGATGATCGGGGATCTAGCATTTGGGGTTGTCTTCTTTTATTTTGGTTCCGTAGTCGGACCTTTGATTGTACTTTGGATGATGTATGATTTATTTATGTATTGTGTGAAGTGGCGATTGTAAGCCAACTCTTTATCCCTTTCTTATTCAGTACATGGGATGTGTGAAGATTACCCCTCTTGCGACAAGCCTACCATGCGGCTATGCCTCTAAGTCTAGCCCCAACACGTGGGAGATATAGCCGCATTATGGGTGTTACACTCGTCGTTGTTGTCGCTGCCCTCCTCAACACTCCCGCTTGAGGAGGAATCTTCGTCGGAGGAGGAGCTCTCCACACAACACTTCAAGCAAGCTGCCCTCCGTTAACAAGAAGTAGAGGACAAGCCCCGCCGTCAGGCTGTGGATGCGAGTGAATGTCTTCCATCCGCGGCGGAGGTACATGATGTGAGGAGCGGGGAAGTCGACGTCGACCCGCGTGCCGCTGTTCCCGCAGCCCCTCATGTGCAACCACAGGGTCTGGGGTGGATCGAGCTCCATCTCCCGAGCAAATGCAGTAGGAAGACAGAGGCGGCGACGCGGTGGCCGGCGCAGCCTGATGAAGAACTCGCGGGCCTGGTCCCCGGCGTGGCCCTCCGTCGGGGGAGGCATCGCTGGCGGAGGCGAGGCCGATGCGCCGCCCCGTCCTCCTCTCCCTCGAGCGCCACGACGACCTCGGCCTCGCCCCCTCCCCCTTACTCTCGTGGTCAGTTCCGCCGCCGTGAGCTCTTGGGGACGAGGAACACGCTGACGAGCAGCAACCCTCGCCACCACCGTCGAAGGGCCAGTGCTTCCTCTCGCCATGGCAGATGGAAGAAAGGAGCGGAGGTGGAAGGAGACGGATGATGGAAGAATGTGGAATGCTGCCCCCTCCCCTTCTTATAAAGGGGTGGAGTCGGGGCTCGGCCGCCCCTCTCGGCCAATCTGGTCATCAGGGGCATAGGGAATCAGGACCGGCCCGCTGCCCCAATCAACGACGGTCCGGTTTCCCGCCTCCACCTCCTGCCACCTCCATGAGGGACACATGGCGAGCGAGTAGCATTGAAGGGAAGGGAGAAGCAGCCGCTCCCCACCCCGTGATCGTGGGGTTCGGGCGCCTTGAAGACCACGACCCAAGTCCGCCCAAGTAAATGGGTCGTGCCTCTCCGCATCCCTCCTTTTATGGGGAAGGCGCGAGCCGCCTCTTTACCGCGGTGTGATGCATGCATGCGAAAACCGCCCCACGCATGACCCCCACATCACGCACGACCCTCCACATCACGCGTTCAACGTGGGTCATGGGGAAGCATAGCAGACAAGAAGTTACTGCGGTAAAATCCGCCCCACCTGCCCGCGCATCATTCTAGGCCTAGCCCAACAACGCGTCGCGCTTATGTGTGGCCCAGGCCCGGGGGCTCCTGTCGGTGTACAAAAGTAGGGGCTCTCCTTTTGACCCCTTTACTTGTGCACGGGCAGTCAGAGCCACGCGCCACGGACACACTTAGCAGGGCAAAGGAAGGAAGCCAGAGAGAAGCCAAAGCACAAGACAACCAAGGCGACGCCAAGACCAGAAGCGCAAGAGAGCAAGAGGGCGAGGTGGACTCCCTCGGCAAGATCCTTGCCGAGGCAGCCTCCGCAGCCCCGGCAAGGGGCTTGCTGGGGCAACTTGCCCAACACCAGCAAAGCGAGCCACCCTTGAGCCCACAGGCTCCAACCCAATCAACTACATTGGAGCCAAGGCTCGGCAGGCGCCTCTGTGGTGGCATGCAAATCTTCTTCAAGATGATAAACATATGAGTTCAGATGAGGACCAGAAGACGGTGACCCTCGGCAGGATCCTAGCCGAGGAAATCCACAAGAACCCCGGCAAGACTCTTGCTGGGGTTGACAGCAACGCCACGGCAAGACCCTTGTCGGGCCCCCGGCAAGACCCTTGCCGAGGGCATCAGCGGGGCCACTGCCAAGCCTGCACCAACCAAGACTCCACCGCCCTCCCCACGCAGCTGGAAGCTCAACCAGTTGAGCAGGTGCCTACATGGCGACGTGCGGCCTCTACACCAACCCAGCAAGCTCCTGTGTGATGGCATGCAAGTCTTCCTGAAGGCTCCAACACCGCGCCAGCCCAGCAGCCGGCCAACATGGCGCCACAACGCCCCATCAGCTCGGACGCATGTCAAGGCCAGGCGAGGCGGCGACAGCTGGGACGTGCTTCCTTGGCGTCCCCGATAAAGCGAGGGGGGCACGTTGGTAGCGCATTAAATGTGTTTGTCCGACGGTCCCAGAGGATAGGCTCATCGACTGTAGACCTTTCCACCTCCTGTGTGCCATTGTGGCGACCCCTTTTTGCCTATAAAAGGAGGCCTGTGGCAACCAGGAGAGGGATTCAGCGCTTTTGGGCAAGTTGCACCTCGTAGCTAGCTCAAGAACACACTCAAATACATCCACCAAAGCAGGACTAGGGTATTACGCATCTTCGCAGCCCGAACCTGTGTAAACAAGTGCTCCCTGTCAGACCCGCTCTTCACACAACCCCGCGCCTGCCTACCGTAAAAGGGATCCCAGTGACCCCATAGGTTTCATTTCCACCGACACACTCGTACGACGATTAGCTAATCTTCTTAACGGTGAACCATTTATGATGGGCCGCGCATCATACACGTTCTGTAATAGTGAACCGTTTGTGATGGTTCGCGCATCGTAAACGTAGCACAACAAAATACTGACTACGATGGCAATGCAAGCAGAAACAAGTAGGAGTACTGTAGGGGCCCTATCCCTGACGGTTTCTGGGTCGTGTGGGAAGGACCCCCCCCTATCACCCACAATCACTTGGGATGGTTCCAAATGCCGTCGCGGAAAGGGGTTTTAAACTGTTTGTTTAGGACTGACGCGCACCAGTGGCCCTTTCAGATGCATGCCACTTAAGGTCCATCTATACTACTATTATTGTTGAATGCACATTCAGCCCGATTGGCATATTTGTAGGTCTAGCACAGTAATCAAAATGAAATGTCTCAGAGTCGTATCAATTAATACAGACTTGTGCTAAAAAAATTACAAAAAAAAAACAATTATTACATGATCTCTAAAACAAATGGTTTGATCGATTACATGAACAAACAACACAAAGTTTATTCAACGATGGAGAGAACATTTCACCTACGATTTACCAAGTGGGAATTTAATTTCCTTTTTTCCTTCAGGACCTTAACAATGCGATCAGTCTCATCTTGCTTCGTTTTGAAATCCACCAAATATTTAATGGTTGTCTTGAGTACTGCTTGTGATTGTGTTGTTTTCTTCCTCAACATGTCAACTTCATCTATAAGTGCAGAAGCAGAATCTCTTTCTACCAATAGTTTGGCCTATAGAGCATCAACAGTTGGCAATTCATGATGCATGATTGGACCGGTGCCACTGTTGTGGGATGATACAACGTCCATGGGGACCTCGCTCTTTGATCTTGGGCTAACCTATTTTGCCATTAGAGTTCCAATTGTATTCCGAAAAGTTAAAGTTAGCAAAACATCTCAATTGGGAGTTATAACAGCAAACCAGTTAAATAAACAAGGAATTGAAGAGTTTAAATTGGATGCTGAAAAGTAGTTATTAACATCATTGTAACTGGTTGCAGCAGCAAAGCAGTTAAACAAACAAGTCTTGCAAAAGGTACCTATTGTGGCATTCGAGTTTCTCTTGGATACTGAAAACTTGAGTAGCCAGTAACATGATTAGAGCAACCGGTTGCAACAGCAAAGCAGTTAAACAAACAAGTTTTGCAAAAGGAACCTGTTGCGGCATTGGAGTTTCTCTTGGATCCTGAAAAGTTGAGTAGTAATCAGTAACTTGATTGGAGCAACAAGTTACAGTAGCAAACCTGTTACACAAATATATTTTTGAAAATGTACCTACTGTGCAATTGAAATTCCAATTAGATCCTGAAAACTTGAAATTGGTAAGATGATTACAGCAACAAGTTACAGTAGCAAACCAATTAAAGAGGGAAGTTTATGAAAACATACCTGTTGTACCAACTGATTTTCAGTTGGATCCTGCAAACTTGAATGTTAGCAATCATAAATAAAGTATTGCAAGATCCATAAGAAACTAACATCAAACTAGTAAAACTAATCAGTTTTGGCAACGTATTTAATTTCACACGAACTAGTAAAACTAGCAAGTTCTTGGCAACGTATTAAAGTAACAAGTCGGTACCGTTTACCAGCAACACAGACATCATGCTTGTATTTGGTGTTGATTAATTTTAATGCATGTTCATGACTGTTGCCGCTCTCTAGCTGGTCGCTTCCCAGTCTCTTTCTAGCCTTACTTGTACTAAGCGGGAATACTGCTTGTGCATCCAACTCCATAAACCCCAAAAGTTATTCCATATGAGTCCATCGTACCTTCCTATATGCGGTATCTACTTGCCGTTCCAAGTAAGTTTGTATGTGCCAAACTCTAAACCTTCAAATAAAAATTCTGTTTTATATGCTCGAATAACTCATGTATCAACTAGGGTTGTATGTATCTTCCATGCTAGGCGGGTTATTCTCAAGAGGAGTGGACTCCGCTCCTCACTCACGAGAAAATGGTTGGTCACCGGGATGCCCAGTCCCATGCTCAAATCAAATCAAAATAATTGCAAACAAAACTCCCCCAGGATTGTTGTTAGTTGGAGGCACTCGTTGTTTCGGGCAAGCCATGGATTGATGCTTGTTGGTGGTGGAGGAGTATAAACTTTACCATTCTGCTTGGGAACTGCCTATAATGTGTGTAGCATGGAAGATATCGAGATCTCTCGGTTGTTATGTTGACAATGAAAGTGTACCGCTCAAAATATTATTCATCTTTGTTTCAAAACCGAGCTCTAGCACCTCTATAAATCCCTGCTTCCCTCTGCGAAGGGCCTATCCATTTACTTTTATGTTGAGTCATCATCCTCTTATTAAAAAGCACCAGTTGGAGAGCATCGCTGTCATTTGCATGTATTATTGTTAGTTTACATTGAGTATGACTTGACTGGATCTCTTTTACCATGAATTACAAGTTCCAGCCAGCCCTTGATCTTCAAGGGTGCTCTGCATTTATGTTTTGCGGTCTCACAAAGCGCTAGCAAGATACTATCTTGTTACATCATATTATGATTATTTTGAGAAAGTGTTATCATCCGGGATTTATTATTATTGCTCGCTAGTTGATTATGCCATTGATATGAGTAAACATGAGATCTAAGTGTTATTGTGAATATGGTTAGTTCATAATCTTTGCTGAAAACTTGAATGTTGGCTTTACATATTTACAACAACAAGAGCAAACAAAGTTTGTAAAAGTTTTTCTTTATCACTTTCAGTTTGTCAACTGAATTGCTTGAGGACAAGGAAAGGTTTAAGCTTTGGGGAGTTGATACGTCTCCATCGTATCTACTTTCCAAACACTTTTGCCCTGGTTTTGGACTCTAACTTGCATGATTTGAATGGAACTAACCCGGACTGACGATGTTTTCAGTAGAATTGTCATGGTGTTATTTTTGTGCAGAAATAAAAGTTCTTGGAATGACCTGAAAATCAACGGATATTATTTTTGGTATATATAAAAAATACTAGCGAAAGAACCAAGGCCAGGGGGCCCACACCCTGTCCACGAGGGTGGGGGCGCGCCTACACCCCCCCCCATGGGCGCGCCCCCTGCCTCGTGGGCCCCCTGGTGCTCCACCGACCTCAACTCCAACTCCATATATTCACGTTCGTGGAGAAAAAAATAGGAGAGAAGGATTCATCGTGTTTTACGTTACGGAGCCACCGCCAAGCCCTAATCTCTCTCGGGAGGGCTGATCTGGAGTCCGTTCGGGGCTCCGGAGAGGGGAATCCATCGTCATCGTCATCATCAACCTTCCTCCATCACCAATTTCATGATGCTCACCGCCGTACGTGAGTAATTCCATCGTATGCTTGCTGGACGATGATGGGTTGGATGAGATTTATCATGTAATCAAGTTAGTTTTGTTAGGGTTTGATCCCTAGTATCCATTATGTTCTGAGATTGATGGTTCTATGACTTTGCTATGCTTAATGCTTGTCACTCGGGCCCGAGTGCCATGATTTCATATCTGAACCTATTATGTTTTCATGAATATATGTGAGTTCTTGATCCTATCTTGCAAGTCTATAGTCACCTATTATGTGTTACGATCCGTTAACCTCGAAGTGACAATAATCAGGATACTTACCGGTGATGACCGTAGTTTGAGGAGTTCATGCATTCGCTATATGTTAATGCTTTGGTCCGGTACTCTATTAAAAGGAGGCCTTAATATCCCTTAGTTTCCAATAGGACCCCGCTGCCACGGGAGGGTAGGAGAAAAGATGCCATGCAAGTTCTTTTCAATAAGCACGTATGACTATATTCGGAATACATGCCTACATTACATTGATGAATTGGAGCTAGTTCCGTGTCACCCTTTGTTATAACTATTACATGATGAATCACATCCGATATAATTATCCATCACTGATCCATTGCCTATGAGCTTTTCATATATTGTTCTTCGCGTATTTACTTTTCCGTTGCTACTGTTACAATCACTATAAAACCAAAACTGCTACCGTTACTTTTGCCACCGTTACCACTACTATCATATTATTTTGATACTAAATACTTTGCTGCAGATATTAAGTTTCCAGGCGTGGTTGAATTGACAACTCAACTACTAATACTTGAGAATATTCTTTGGCTCCCCTTGTGTTGAATCAATAAATTTGGGTTGAATACTCTACCCTCGAAAACGGTTGCGATCCCCTATACTTGTGGGTTATCACTACTCGGTTCTGCCATTGTTAGTGCTTGGGTTTTGCAAGAGGGGGGAGGCGCCTAGCGGGGATGGAAGATTGGACGATTATGTGCGGACGAGGATGGAGAAGCGAATATGTGATGTGGGAAGTGGACAGGTGATGATGACAATGTTGCAACACGCCACTTGACTTAAGAGACACATCCCAGCAGCATAGGGTCATATCGATGCCAGACAACTTGATTGATCATAGTACTAGTAAAATAAACTACAGTACCTACCACTATATGCCCGAGTAGTATAGTGGAGTAGGACTCTGCTCTACTACTAGCACCGGAGCGTGGAATGACTGCGAACCACCATCGGTGCTAACACCAATCCCCAACAAACGTTCGTTGGGAGACATGGCAGTTGCAAACGCACGCGTCACAGTTAGAGCACATGTGTAAGGGTGGCAATTTTTTAAAATACTATGACTTAAAAAAAGGCCACCGTCGGATGGAAATATGACGATTATGTGCACATTCGCCAGGATTGGGCTCGTGGCGAACAATCGCAAGATATCATTACTAAAAAATGGTTAAAACACCCGGGGCTAGAACTTGCACCGGCTGACCACTAACAATGATACTAATATAGTTGTAAAATGGTGAGAGAATGTGTTTACGTGATGTTTGGAATTATATGCAAACTAGTAAAAAGAAATGGAGGGGGTACTAGTAAGTACACCATCTACCGCTTCGTGTGCTACTCCTGCGCTCCACGCGGCGGGTGCAATGTCCCCTACAGCCACTCTCGTTTCATGGACGGCCTGGTCGATGCCCGCAAGGTGCCCTGCATCTACAAGAGTTTCGGCTGCGAGAGGTACATCGACCAGCACTCGGTGGCGGAGCATAGGTCCAGATGTGCGCACACGCCCTGCTACTGCTATGAGTGCATGCCGCCATTTGTGGACTCACTAGTGAGCCTCATGCATCACCTCACGGCACCGTCCCACAATCACTCATGGCTCGTGGTGAACATCAAGTACGAGATGTGCTACCCGTTCGTCGTGCCAGAGTGGCTGAAGGATCACCGCCGCCTCCTAGTCATGGAGGAGGACGATAGCTTCTTCCTCTTGGTCGTGGGCACCGTCAAGGCCCGCGCAGGCCGCCACCCCTTCTCTGTCGTGTGCATCAGGGGCAACACCGCTGACCCTGACACAAGGCCACTGTATAGGTGTGTGCTCACTGTTTCTGCCCCTTCGGCGTACGAGGGCGACCTTGACGCCTCCCTCACGCTGAATGAGACTTTGGTGAGCTGCTCCGTTCCCAACAATGTGGACATGGAAGAGGGCTGGTTTCATATGATTTTTAACCCCAAGACTCTAAGGAGGTTCACCTGGGCATTTGCATTACCAAGTTAACTGTTCATTATTAGTCTTCGCTCATTGTAAGTCATTGGCTAAGCATGTGGACACTTCTTATTTAGTATAGAACCTTCCATGCATGATCTTGCTCTATTTATGGTTTAGTCTAGAATATTCCATGTATGCTTTTGCTCCATTAGAGTTCTCGCTTGCCATTTATGAGATTAATTGTGAATTTTTACTCTCTTATTTTTTGAAAAGGAGGATAACCCCATCCTTTGCATCAATCAATAAGTTTTGGATGCAAGTTCAATAGTTGAACGCTTTTGTTTGCAAAAGATATTTTTTATCTATTTAGCCTACATTTACTATTCACCCGGATGCTTGTGAGCTTTAGAGAAGAAATAATATCCGAAGAAACCTATCAATATTTGTTACACAAGAGATGACCCCCACATACTTTGTCACAATAAACCACTCCCCAATCAATGCATTTCATTGTTCCGTGCAACGCACCGGTGTCTTACTATATATAGTTCTACCTCCGTCCTGGTTTATTGGTCCCTATTGTAATCTGTGCCAAATTTTGGTCATAAATTTAACTAACAAAATGCTCATGCATGTCACAAAAAATTATATCATTGAAAACTATGTTGAAATACGAATCCAACGGTTTTTTTGTTGACATGCACTAGCATTTTGTTAGTTAAATCTCCAGTCAAATTACATGGGGGACTAATAAACCACGACGGAGGTTGTCCTAGTGTAGAGGGCGGCTCTGCACGGGAGTCTCACCCCGCTCGTGGCGTGGCAGTAAAGCTGTCGTATCACAAAACCCCACCACTCTCAGTAATAAGTGGCCTGGTAAAATAAACGGACAAGCAACCATCACATTCCTCTGTATTTTTTGCATTTCATCTCTCTGCAATCATCTCACACACTCGATCCCTAGCTACTACTCCTACTACTAGTAGTAGAACTCAAGTTGGATTTCCAGTTGCATGGCACAACTTCTTAGGCAAAAAATTCGATACACTGTGTATGAAGCGGTTTGGGAATTTGCATGACTTCCTGACCAGTGAGATACTCCATACAAAGTATGTTAGAGAAAAAACCACAGAGAGCAGGAAGCTAAAGTAAACAATCGAGCATTTTTGCATTGAATCGTTTCACAAGCTTGACTAGTGTTTTTTTCTACTTTTACCAAAACCACATCGTAATGTTAAAATGTGCATTTGCATGTGTGTATACATAATAGTAGTAGTATAGTCTACAAGTATATATATAGAGAGAGACGTGTACTGCGGTATATAGTTAAGTTTGTGCTATATGCACGTACTTACAAATGCGTACGGATATAAAAGGTTTCCAAACTTTTCCTTTTACATAGTTAATTAAGGACACTAATAATTCCTGAACGTTCAGGATTTATCATTTTCGTCCCAAAAACTAATGAGATCGCCTTACGACACTAAATTATTCATAATCAAAGCCACGACGCTCGCAGGAGCACGCTGGTGCATGGCAACAGAACGCCTCTTCCTCGGCCTCGCAACTCGCAAGGTGCTTGTCGGATTCGGAGCTCCGTAGACCCTAGATAGATTCAAACTCTGGGGTGCATGCGAAGGACTCAACCTCCCTAGTCTGCCAACTCGTCGATCTCACGGCCTAGCTCGATGAAGTGGAAGGAAATGGAACAAGGAAATGTACCCAGGTTCGGGCCACCTTACGGTGTAAAACCATACTCCTGCTTTGTGGTGGATTGGCCTCGAGGTGGGCTGAGGATGAACTGGTACAATGGAAGAACAACCTCAGGAGGTGTGTTCTTGTGATGGTGTGGGTGTGGATGTGGATGGGTGAATGAATGATCCTCTCCCTCTATGGTGGTGCCTAGGCTATACTTATAGTGGCCTTGGTCATCTTCCCCCAAAATGAAGGCGGGAAGGGATCCCACAACGGCCAAATTCGAAGGGAGACAACTAGTACATCTTATCTTAACAAAAGGTGGTCTTCGCCCGCAAAGCCTCAGGTCGTGACGCCGTGGTGGGCTCGGCGATGACCTCTGTCCTACCGTCCTGGCGGTCTTGGTCTTGTTGCATGGAAATGGAAACCTTTGGTTGATGCCTGGGGACTCCGCGCCTACGCTTGCCTCTTTAGCACCTGTAACATCCCAAAATTCTAATTATTGGAATGTTATATTAAATAAATAGAATTGATTGATTGTTTGATTGTGGTGTGGTTGCTTGTGTGAAATTAAGTGAAATTTGAAACTTTTTGAAAGTTAAATGAGAGGGAATAAAAGGACTTTTCCAAACTTTCATTTTTGCTTTTGGATCCATGAATTCAAATTCTTTCCATCACAAAAACCCTGGAGATAAGATAACATGACTTCTTCCATTTTAAATAAAGGAAAAGCGATTTGAAAAGAGTTGAATTCCATTTGGAAATATTTTAAATCCAGAAACTTTAAGCAACTCAATGATTTTCATGAGAGAAGATAAAATGACTTCTTCAAAGCATATGAAATATGAGTTGGGAGTTTAAGAGAATCAAATCTAGAGTCCCTTTGAAATTATTTTTCAATTTTGAGTTATTTGGGTTTTATTCAAATTATTTTTCTCCAAAAATAAAATATATGGAAATTAGGGTAAAATGATTCCCTACATTAGAAAATTGGAGAGAATTAAATTTGAATTTATTTTGGTATTTTTAAAATGATTTTTATGAGGTTTTGTTGCAGCAGTAGCACTGTTGGATTTATTTTAATTTTTGTGGATTTTATTTGACGTTAGAAAAATGTTCATGTTGTAGAGAATATTTTTTTAAAATTTTTGGTATATAATGCGCCTATAGTATATTTTTTATTTTGTTGTTTTATTTTTTCTTTTCTTATGTCTATTTAAAAAAAGAAACTTCCGGCCGAACCAGGCGGCCCAGCCATCCAGGCCAGGCCAGCCGAGCGCCGCGCCCATCCCCGCAAATCTTCGGCGCCCGCATACTTCGCCCGCTGCCACCGTTGCCGTTGCCGAGCCAGAAACCGTCGCCGCATTACCCTATCTCCACGCCTCCTAAGGCCGCTCGCGCCACCTACCTAGTTATTGCGCCGCCCAGGTCCCCTTGGACCCCATCTCGCCGCTACCGCCTCGAGCCTCGCATCGCCACCGTCGCTGCATCGATGCTGCGACTCCGCCGCCCCTGCCATGTTTTGCTGCACACCGCCGCCCCACTCCGAAGCCATCGCCTCACCGTCGTCGCATTGCCGCTTTGCCGCCTCGCCCGCAGCTGCCGCCACCGACCGGAGCCGCCGCTGCCTCCGTCCGCCGCCGCCGCCCGCCGCCGGTTTTGGATGAAAACCGCCCGAACCGGTACTAAACCAAACCCGGTCTCACTTGGTTTTCTTTTAAGTTCCGGTTTTTAGGTTAAACCCGGTTTTTCTTATTAACCTAGTTAATTAGTGAACGCTCACTATTTATCTCTTTAGAGTGAACAGATTCATTCGTTAGCGTTCGGTAGTTTTATATTTACAGTTTAGTCCCTGATCTTCTAACGGTCACAACTCTTTACTCGCTTATCCAAATTTGACGAAACCAACACCCACTTCTTCATTACGATCCCCTCTATCCAGATAATCAACTTGAACATGGTTTTGACAATGTAAAATTTGATTTCAAACAGATTTGTACTCAAACTTATTTTGTTCATAACTCGAGTTATATAACTCCGATTTAGTTGTTTCTTCTTGCAAATTGAAGCTCTTGAACTAAACTTTCTGATAAGGCCAAATGCCCCTAATTTTGGTACTGTTAGAAATTGTTTTATGTTGCAAGAGTTATTTTCTTGTTTTCAAAGTTTTCTGAGATCTTTTCTTTGATTCTTTTGCATGATTGCCTATGTATGCAATTGCTTGCTCACGATAGCTTGACGGAGTGTGATGAGTAGAACTATCAGGAGTTATGAGTGTGAATCATTTTCATCAACATACAAGGCAAGTTCACACTTTGATCATATTTTTCATACCCAGTTTTATGCATTAGTTTCACCCTAAAACATAGCATGAGTAGGATGTGATAACATGTGGGTATTTGGGAAGTAGTTGATGAGGTAGGAACCTACTGTCTTATATTCAAACCCCTGAGGTAGGAACCTACTGTCTTATATTCAAACCCCTAGGAACCTACTGTCTTATATTCAAACCCCTGGGTGTGATAACATGTAGACGTGGATTGGTTTGTGAGATTCATGAAAGATGTGAGAGGTATTTATATCTAAGGGTTAACTTAAGGTGGCTACTTTAATACACATCTGGGTGGATTGGTTGGGGCACCCTGGGGATACCAGTGGCTTGCCCGTACACCTGGGGAATCCAGTGTTGTCCTAGGAGATCTCGGGGTATCCGTGTGACCATCCTATTGGAATACCACCCAGGCTCAAAGGGATCATAATGTTATTCATGCTAGAAACTTCTGTGTGCAGCCACAAGCCATTATGGGCTCTGGCATAGTTGAGTATGTTGTGTGACCACTTACACTAGTAGACTACCAGATGTAGGGGACGTACGTGGTTGATATGTCTCCAACATATCTATAATTTTTGATTGTTCCATGCTACTATATTATCTATTTTGGATGTTAATGGGCTTATTTTTACACTTTTATATTATTTTTGGGACTAACCTATTAACCGGAGGCCCAACCCAAATTCTAGTTTTTTTGCCTATTTTAGCGTTTCGCCGAAAAGGAATATCAAACGGAGTCCAAACGGAATGAAACCTTCGGGAGCGTTATTTTTGGAACAAACGTGATCCAGGAGACTTGGAGTGGACGTCAAAAAACAATCGAGGAGGCCATGAGGCAGGGGGCGGGCCCACCACCCTCGTGAGCCCCTCGTTGCTCCACCGACCTACTTCTTCCTCCTATATATATCCATATACCCCGCAAACATCCAGGAGCACCATGAAACCCTATTTGCACCGCCGCAACCATCTGTACCCAAGAGATCCCATCTTGGGGCCTTTTCCGGAGCTCCGCCGGAGGGGGCATTGATCACGGGGGGCCTCTACATCAACTCCATGGCCCCTCCGATGATGTGTGAGTAGTTTACCTCAGACCTACGGGTCCATAGTTATTAGCTAGATGGCTTATTCTCTCTCTTTGAATCTCAATACAAAGTTCTCCTCGATTCTCTTGGAGATCTATTCGATGTAATCTTCTTTTGCGGTGTGTTTGTCGACATCCGATGAATTGTGGGTTTATGATCAAGTTTATCTATGAACAATATTTGAATTTTCTCTAAATTCTTTTATGTATGATTGGTTTATCTTTGCAAGTATCTTCGAATTATCAGTTTGGTTTGGCCTACTAGATTGGTCTTTCTTGCAATGGGAGAAGTGCTTAGCTTTGGGTTCAATCTTGCGGTGCTCGATCCCAGTGACAGAAAGGGAAACGACACGTATTGTATTGTTGCCATCAAGGATAAAAATATGGGGTTATATCATATTGCATGAGTTTATCCCTCTACATCATGTCATCTTGCTTAAGGCGTTACTCTGTTCTTATGAACTTAATACTCTAGATGCATGTTGGATAGCGCTCGATGTGTGGAGTAATAGTAGTAGATGCAGGCAGGAATCGGTCTACTTGTCGCATACGTGATGCCTATATACATGATCATACCTAGATATTCTCATAATTATTCGCTATTCTATCAATTGCTCGATAGTAACTTGTTCACCCACCGTAATACTTATGCTATCTTGAGAGAAGCCACTAGTGAAACCTATGGCCCCGGGGTCTATTCTCCATCATACAAGTTTCCAATCTATTTTATTTTGCAATCTTTACTTTCAATCTATATCATGAAAATACCAAAAATATTTATCTTATTATTATTATCTCTATCAGATCTCACTCTTGCAAGTGGCCGTGAAGGGATTGACAACCCCTTTATCGTGTTGGTTGCGAGGTTCTTATTTGTTTGTGTAGGTACGAGGTGACTCGCGCATGGTCTTCTACTGGATTGATACCTTGGTTCTCAAAAACTGAGGGAAATACTTACACTGCTTTACTGCACCACCCTTTCCTCTTCAAGGGAAAACCAACGCAGTGCTCAAGAGGTAGCAAGAAGGATTTCTGGCGCCGTTGTCGGGGAGATCTACGCCAAGTCAAGACATACCAAGTACCCATCACAACTCTTACCCTTCGCATTACATTATTTGCCATTTGCCTCTCGTTTTTATCTCCCCCACTTCACCCTTGCCGTTTTATTCTCCCTTATTTTGTTCGTATTTCCATTTGCTTTGATGTCTTACTTGGCTCGTTTGCTCGTTTGTTTGGAATAGTTGTTTATTTATTGCTAAACAAAGAATCTAAGATCTATGGATCCTCATCCGCTTGCTAATCTTTTTAAGAGATCCAATTATGATGAACCAATTGCTAGTGAGTTTTGTGCACTATATTATCTTTATGAAGTTTTGCTTGAAATTTGTGAATCTGAAAATTGCGATGAAGTACTTTATGAAGTGATTACGATAAATCTTTGAATAAAAAGATTTATTGCAATAGTATAAATTCTATTAATGTCAATTGTGCATATAATATGCAAAACCCTAAGCTTGAGGATGCTAGCTTTGCTATGTCCACTACTTGTTGCAATGATCATGATTGGGGTGATTCTTCTTATGATCTTGAAAATATATTTAAGCCCATGATGAATATGAGATTGATAATAACGTTTGCAATAATATTGAAAGTGGGTATGGAAGAGTGTCAATTTTAGATCCCACTATTTTGGAAGAGTGTCAACTTTGCATACATATGGATAGTGTTAAGAATATGTTTTGTGATAGCTATATTGTTGAATTTGATTAGGATCCTACATGCAATTATTATGAGAGAGGAAAATATGGTGGTAGAAATTTTCATGTTACTAAATTACCTCTCGTTATGTTGAGATTGCTATTGTTTCTTTCCGCTTCCTTGCATATGCTAGTTTTTGCTTGCCTTGATAATTTGTTTGTCTATAAGATGCCTATTCATAGGAAGTATGTTAGACTTAGATGTTTTTGTCACGTGTTTTATGATGCTCTCTTTGTGCTTCAATTCTTGTCTTTCATGTAAGCATCGTTGAAATCTTATGCCTAGCTATAAGGCTTTAAAGAAAATCTCTTGTTGGGAGACAACCCAATATTTTTCCTTGATGTTATTCAATAAATAATTTATCTAGCCTCTTTTTTGGTTGTCTTTTTCTGGTTAATTAGTGTTTGTTCCAAGTAGAACCGTTGGGAAGACTTGGGGAAAGTCTTTTTGATCTTGCTGTAAAAAACAGAAACTTTAGCGCTCACGAAAATCGCTGCCATTTTTTATTGGGGAGTGCTATTTAGTTAATTATTTTTGAAGATGGTTAATAGATAAATTCCACACGTCCACCAATTTATTTTAGAATTTTTGGGGTTCCATAAGTTTGCGTTAGTTACATATTACTACAGAATGTTCTGTTTTTGACTGATTCTGTTTTTCATGTGTTGTTTGCTTATTTTGATGAATCTATGGCTAGTAAAAGAGTTTATAAACCATAGAGAAGTTGGAGTATAGTAGGTTTATCACCAATATAAATAAAGAATGAGTTCATTAAAGTACCTTGAAGTGGTGTTTTGTTTTCTTTCGCTAATGGAGCTCACGAGATTTTTCTGTTAAGTTTTGTGTTGTGAAGTTTTCATGTTTTGGGTAAAGATTTGATGGATTATGGAGCAAGGAGTGGCAAGAGCCTAAGCTTGGGGATGCCCATGGAACCCCAAGGTAAAATACAAGGACACCAAAAATCCTAAGCTTGGGGATGCCCCGGAAGGCATTCCCTCTTTTGTCTTCGTTCATCGGTAACTTTACTTGGAGCTATATTTTTATTCGTCACATGATATGTGTTTTGCTTGGAGCGTCTTGTATGATTTGAGTCTTTGCTTTTTTTTTTACCACAATCATCCTTGCTGTACACACCTTTTCAGAGAGACACACATGAATTAGAATTTATTAGAATACGCTATGTGCGTCACTTATATCTTTTGAACTATATACTTTTTGCTCTAGTGCTTCACTTATATCTTTTAGAGAACGGCGGTGGTTCTATTTTATAGAAATAATTGATCTCTCATGCTTCACTTATATTATTTTGATAGTCCTTTAGAACAGCATGGCAATTTTCGTTTAGGCATAATAAAAACTTTCATACAAGTGCATTGAATACTAAGAGAAGCTTGATACTTGATGATTGTTTTGAGATATGGAGATGGTGATATTAGAGTCATGATAGTTGAATAGTTGTGAATTTGAGAAATACTCGTGTTGAAGTTGTGATTCCTGTAGCATGCACGTATGGTGAACTGTTATGTGATGAAGTTGGAGCATGATTTATTTATTGATTGCCTTCCTTATGAGTGGCGGTCGGGGACGAGCGACGGTCTTTTCCTACAAATCTATCCCCCTAGGAGCATGCGCATAGTACTTTGTTTCGATAACTAATAGATTTTTGCAATAGCTATGTGAGTTCTTTATGACTAATGTTGAGTCTATGTATTATACGCACCCTCACCCTTCCACATTTGCTAGCCTCTCTAGTACCACGCAACTTTTGCCAGTACCATAAACCCACCATATACCTTCCTCAAAACAGCCACCATACCTACCTATCATGGCATTTCCATAGCCATTCCGAGATATATTGCCATGCCACTTTCCACCGTTTCATTATTATGACACGCTTCATCATTGTCATATTGCTTTGCATGATCATGTAGTTGACATCGTATTTGTGGAAAAGCCACCATTCATAATTTTTTCATACATATCACTCTTGATTCATTGCATATCCCGGTACACCGCCGGAGGCATTCACATAGAGTCATATTTTGTTCTAAGTAGTGAGTTGTAATTCTCGAGTTGTAAGTAAAAAGAAGTGTGATGATCATCATTATTAGAGCATTGTCCTAGTGAGGAAAGGATGATGGAGACTATGATTCCCCCACAAGTCGGGATGAGACTCCGGACAAAAAAAAAGAAAAACAAGAGGCCAAAAAAAGAAGAAGGCCCAAATAAAAAAAGAAAATAAATAAAATGAGAGAAAAAGAGAGAAGGGACAATGTTACTATCCTTTTTCCACACTTGTGCTTCAAAGTAGCACCACGATCTTCATGATAGAGTCTCCTAAGTTGTCACTTTCATAAACTAGTGGGAATTTACATTATAGAACTTGGCTTGTATATTCCAATGATGGGCTTCCTCAAATTGCACTAGGTCTTCATGAGCAAGCAAGTTGGATGCACACCCACTTAGTTACTTTTGTTGAGCTTTCATACACTTATAGCTCTAGTGCATCCGTTGCATGGCAATCCCTACTCACTCACATTAATATCTATTAATGGGCATTTCCATAGCCCGTTGATACACCTAGTTGATGTGAGACTATCTTCTCCTTTTTTGTCTTCTCCACAACCACCATTCTATTCCACCATAGTGCTATATCCATGGCTCACGCTCATATATTGCGTGAAGATTGAAAAAGTTTGAGAACATCAAAAGTATGAAACAATTGCTTGGCTTGTCATCGGGGTTATGCATGATTTAATATTTTGTGTGATGAAGATAGAGCATAGCCAGACTATATGATTTTGTAGGGATAACTTTCTTTGGCCATGTTATTTTGAGAAGACATGATTGCTTAGTTAGTATGCTTGAAGTATTATTATTTCTATGTCAATATTAAACTTTTATCTTGAATCTTTCGAATATGAACATTCATGCCACAATAAAGAAAATTTACATTGAGAAATATGTTAGGAAGCATTCCGCATCAAAAAAATCTATTTTTATCATTTACCTACTCGAGGACAAGCAGGAATTAAGCTTGGGGATGCTTGATACGTCTCCAATGTATCTATAATTTCTTATTATTCCATGCTATTATATTATCTACTTTGGATGTTAATGGGCTTATTTTTACACTTTTATATTATTTTTGGGACTAGCCTATTAACCAGAGGCCCAGCCCAAATTGCTGTTTTTTTGCCTATTTTAGTGTTCCGCCAAAAAGGAATATCGAACGGAGTCCAAACAGAATGAAACCTTTGGGAGCGTTATTTTTGGAAAAAACGTGATCTAGGAGACTTGGAGTGCACGTCAAGAAACAATCGAGGAGGCCACGAGGCAGGGGGCTCCCACCCCCTTGGGCGCACCCTCCACCCTCGTGGGCCCCTCATTGCTCCACCGACCTGCTTCTTCCTCCTATATATATCCATATACCCCGCAAACATCCAGGAGCACCACGAAACCCTATTTCCACCGCCGCAACCTTCTGTACCCAAGAGATCCCATCTTGGGGCCTTTTCCGGAGCTCCGCCGGAGGGGACATTGATCACAGAGGGCCTCTACATCAATTCCATGGCCCCTCCGATGATGTGTGAGTAGTTTACCTCAGACCTATGGGTACATAGTTATTAGCTAGATGGGTTCTTCTCTCTCTTTGGATCTCAATACAAAGTTCTCCTTGATTCTCTTGGAGATCTATTCGATGCAATCTTCTTTTGCGGTCTGTTTGTCGAGATCCGATGAATTGTGGGTTTATGATCAAGTTTATCTACGAACAGTATTTGAGTCTTCTCTGAATTCTTTTATGTATGATTGGTTTATCTTTGCAAGTCTCTTCGAATTATCAGTTTGGTTTGGCCTACTAGATTGATCTTTCTTGCAATGGGAGAAGTGCTTAGCTTTGGGTTCAATCTTGCGGTGCTCGATCCCAGTGACAGAAAGGGAAACGACATGTATTGTATTGTTGCCATCGAGGATAAAAAGATGGGGTTTATATCATATTGCATGAGTTTATCCCTCTACATCATGTCATCTTGCTTAAGGCGTTACTCTGTTCTTATGAACTTAATACTCTAGATGCATGCTGGATAGCGGTCGATGAGTGGAGTAATAGTAGTAGATGCAGGCAGGAGTCGGTCTACTTGTCGCGTATGTGATGCCTATATACATGATCATACCTAGATATTCTCATAATTATTCGCTATTCTATCAATTGCTCGACAGTAATTTGTTCACCCACCGCAATACTTATGCTATCTTGAGGGAAGTCACTAGTGAAACATATGGCCGCTGGGTCTATTCTCCATCATACAAGTTTCCAATCAATTTTATTTTGCAATCTTTACTTTCAATATATATCATAAAAATACCAAAAATATTTATCTTATTATTATTATCTTTATCAGATCTCACTCTTGCAAGTGGCCATGAAGGGATTGACAACCATGTTCATTGTGAGGTTCTTATTTGTTTGTGTAGGTATGAGGTGACTCGCGCGTGGTCTCCTACTGGATTGATACCTTGGTTCTCAAAAACTAAGGGAAATACTTATGATGCTTAACTGCACCACCCTTTCCTCTTCAAGGGAAAACCAACACAGTGCTCAAGAGGTAGCAGTGGTACGGTCTACCCACCGTAAAGAGTTAATGCTTCTAAAAGACTGTATCTCGGTCATCCGTTTCTCAAACATCATGTAGTGCGAGAAATTCAACGGAGGAGATCGAGTTTTGTGGGGAGAAGTGTGCAAACCTCTGCAGAATGTACAAACTAATCGTGATTAGCCGTGTCCCCGGTTATGGACATCTTGTATATCTGGTACTTGAATTATTGATTTGATCTCATCACTATACTTAATTAATTTGTTGGGTTGATCATTATTATTTTGGGATTGAGTTGGGGTTACCTTCTCAATGTTTTCAACAAACTTTGTAGTTAAATAAAATATATTCCTTTGTTGTAGGGAAAAATTAGCTTTATGCAAAATTAAACTTTGAGCCTCCACCAGCCAAATATGCATGTAGTGATAGCCATTATTCAGCATTGCTCTACAGTGTGAATTTGCCAGTACATTCAATGTACTGACCTATATGGCTGCAATATCTCATGTTGCAGGAATCTTACGACGAGTAAGTGATACGTTAGGTTTAAGTTGTCTACACTCAACTTTGTCATTGAAGTTGATGGGAATCCACAACCTTGTTGTTACTTCTGCTATTTGGATTGAGGTAATAGTATTTACGTTACTTTATACAGGTTATTTACCTCTGTTATAAATCCTCGAGTACTGTGTGTGTCAGCATACCGATCCAGGGATGACACTTAAGCACAGAGACTTGACCGTCTGAGGTCCGGTCGCTACAAGATGGTATCAGAGCACATGTTGACTGTAGGACGTGACCCTAGAAACTGGCAAGCCCATAGGAAAGATTTTTCTCTCAAACTTTATTTTCAAAAAGATCTTTTACCTCTCTTCTTTTCTGAGCTTTATCAAATATTCCCTTTTAGTTAGACTATACCCCCTTTCCCCTTTTGACCACGCGAAGATTCGACTGATGAGACCACTCCAAGAAGTATAGGATATCGGACAACTAAGACCACTTCGGAATGAAGAGGATTTTACCGTGCATTATAATAATGGAAACTACAATGGTTGAAGACTCCAAAGACTAGGATAATTTACAGATTGGTATGACCTAGGAAGGGTACCCTTACGGAATTTTGTCAAAGTATTGAAGCTACCAATACCCGAGATCGAGGTGTGTTGGAGAAAGACCGGAACATGGAGCGTTAAAACTCGAAGTTTTTGTGAAGAAAACCCCAGGATAGGAGATAACAACTATGGGCTGATAGCTCATGGCAGAGACATGGGCATAAACATGGCTAACCATGATGTTATCGCCCGCTTATGCATTTGTCACCGTGATGAGTTAAGCATGTATTTCTTCGGAAGGATTGGATGGTAGAAGGCTGATGGAGCACCTATCAGCAAAAGAAGAAGTTTTAAACCTTAGCTAGAGTATCACTAGGATCTGGAGTATTACATCAAGAATTTTAAGATGGACCTGCAGGAAGCCGTATTTAACAAGGAAGCATTTCGTGAAGAACACATGACTCAGAAGCTGAAAGTAGCCAAGCTAGAGGAGCGAAACCTCGAGATACCAGAGATTCGTCGGGAACTAAAGGATAGTAGGACCATGGTCCATGCCAAGGATGTTGAAACCCAGAAGTTTGGAACGCAACTCCTGGAATATTAAAGGACATCATGAGAGATTTCACGTCAACAGAGATGATCTGGCAAAATAACTTGAGAAGGACAAGCACGACCGAAAGAATCCATCAGAGACATAAATAAGACTTGAAGAGTTTGGGGACTTTGAAGATTTATTGACCCTTAGAAGACCAAACCTCTGTTTATATACCTACGTTAGATGCGACGTTTGTGAGCTGTCATTTGTTTGATGTTTTTCTGACAGCCACAAAATAAAATTTGTCTTTTCAAAATTATTGTTTGTATTGTGTGTACCCCTCTCTATCTCTCTTATCTTACCCCAAACCCATGGACCCCATAGAGGATGAATGGAGAAGAACTCACATTTCCGGGACCGATGACTCAATTGGATATGGACCGATGATTCAGAACATGGAAGATCATATGGAGAATAACACTATAGCCGGAAAGGATATGACCCAGCACGCTCTTCAGTGCTTTGAAAGAGGTGCCGCTACTTGGTGGAGGATGTACCAAACCATCAATGGATGGCAAAGGGTAACCACTTGGGAAGAATTTAAGTTGACTCTGCTAAAGTCTCGGCTTGTGTCCTAGAAATTGAAGCCTTGTGGAAATGATATGAAGAAACCTTGTGCATGCAAGCTTTGTGGAGAAATAGGACACAACCATAAAGATAACAAGGATTAATGCCCAAATTGTGAAGCAAGTCACCCAGCTGAAGAATGCCCAACTAGGTAGATTACTTGTTTCTTGTGTGAAGGGACTACCCGCTACCCTGCTCAGTGTCACATTTACCCCATGGTACAAAGAACCTTCTAGCGGGAGAAAGAAGAAATGAAAGGAGCCCTCATGGAAATTTTAGAAGAACATATGATGAACGAAGAGGTGGAGGACACACCCAAAGAAGCCCCAATTAAACCCTGCACCAAGTCATGCTATTCATGTGGAGAAGGACACATCTCCTAGAATTGTCTGAATGGAGATCTAGTAGAATTCCCGGCAGAGGAAGTAGAGTATTGATACGTCTCCAACGTATCTATAATTTTTTATTGTTCCATACTATTATATTATCAACCTTGGATGTTTTATATGCATTTATATGCTATTTTATATGATTTTTGGGACTAACCTATTAATCCAGAGCCCAGTGCCAGTTTCTGTTTTTTCCTTGTTTTAGAGTATCACAGAAAAGGAAAATCAAACGGAGTCCAATTGACCTGAAATTTCACGGAACTTATTTTTGGAACGGAAGCAACCCAGAAGACTTGGAGTGTACGTAAGGGAAGCAACGAGGAAGCCATGAGGTAGGGGGCACGCCCACCCCCTGGGCGCGCCCTCCACCCTCGTGGGCCCCTCGTGGTTCCCCTGACGTATTTCTTCCGCCTATATATATCCATATACTGTAAAACGATCGAGGAGCACAATAGATCGGGAGTTACACCGCCAGAAGCCTCCGTAGCCACCGAAAGCCAATCTAGACCCATTCCGGCACCCTGCCGAAGGGGGAATCCCTCTCCGGTGGCCATCTTCATCATCCTGGTGCTCTCCATGACGAGGAGGGAGTAGTTCTCCCTCGGGGCTAAGGGTATGTACCAGTAGCTATGTGTTTGATCTCTCTCTCGTGTTCTTGATTTGGCACGATCTTTATGTATCGTGAGCTTTGCTATTATAGTTGGATCTTATGTTTCTTCTCCCTCTCTACTCTCTTGTAATGGATTGAGTTTCCCCTTTGAAGTTATCTTATCGGATTGAGTCTTTAAAGATTTGAGAACACTTGATGTATGTTTTGCCGTGCGTATCTGTGGTGACAATGGGATATCACATGATTCACTTGATGTATGACCAACTTGCGGGTTCCGCCCATGAACCTATGCATAGGGGTTGGCACACGTTTTCGTCGTGATTCTCTGGTAGAAACTTTGGGGCACTCTTTGAGGTTCTATGTGTTGGTTGAATAGATGAATCTGAGATTGTGTGACGCATATCGTATAATCATACCCACGGATACTTGAGGTGACATTGGAGTATCTAGGTGACATTAGGGTTTTGGTTGATTTGTGTCTTAAGGTGTTATTCTAGTACGAACTCTAGGGCTGTTTGTGACACTTATAGGAATAGCCCAACGGATTGATTGGAAAGAATAATTTTGAGGTGGTTTCTACCCTACCATAATCTCTTCGTTTGTTCTCCGCTATTAGTGACTTTGGAGTGACTCTTTGTTGCATGTTGAGGGATAGTTATGTGATCCAATTATGTTATTATTGTTGAGGGAAGTTGCACTAACGAAAGTATGAACCCTAGGCCTTGTTTCAACGCATTGCAATACCGCTTACGCTCACTTTTATCATTAGTTACCTTGCTGTTTTTATATTTTCAGATTACAAAAACCTTTATCTACTATCCATATACCACTTGTATCACCATCTCTTTGCCGAACTAGTGCACCTATACAATTTACCATTGTATTGGGTGTGTTGGGGACACAAGAGACTCTTTGTTATTTGGTTGCAGGGTTGCTTGAGAGAGACCCTCTTCATCCAATGCCTCCTACGGATTGATAAACCTTAGGTCATCCACTTGAGGAAAATTTTCTACTGTCCTACAAACCTCTACACTTGGAGGCCCAACAACGTCTACAAGAAGAAGGTTGTGTAGTAGACATCAAGATTTTTTCTGGCGCCGTTGCCGAGGAGGTGAGCGCTTGAAGGTATATCTTTAGATCTTGCAATCGAGTCTTTTAGTTTCTTGTTTTATCACTAGTTTAGTTTATAAAATAAATTTACAACAAATGGAATTAAGTTTGCATCATACGCTTCATCTTTTTAATATCTTTCGTGAGTATGATGGAAAGGAAAATTGTGCCAAAGTGTTAGAAGAATAATGCATTAGAATGTTTGGCACTATATATTTGAATGATGAGCATGATTGCAATGTTGTTAGTACGAATTCCTTGAATATCCATGATGCCAATGATATGCAAAGCCACAAGCTTGGGGAAGCTATGTTTGATGAAGATGATATTTTTTGTCCCCCAAGTTTTGATGAACAAAGTTATTATGATGAAAGCATGCCTCCTATTTATGATGATTATATTGATGAAAGTGGATTTGGAGAAGTCATGACTTTATTTTGTGATGAATCCACTATTCTGGAAGAGGTTCCTATTTATGATGGTTATATTGTTGAATTCATTCATGAAGCTACTGAAAATTATTATGAGGGAGGAATATATGCTTGTAGGAATTTCAATAATATCAAGTTTCCTCTCTATGTTCTTAAAGTTATGAAGTTATGCTTATTTTACCTTCCTATGCTAGTTGATTCTTGTTCCCATAAGTTGTTTGCTCACAAAATCCCTATGCATAGGAAGCGAGTTAGGCTTAAATGTGCTAGTCATATTCTTCATGATGCCCTCTTTATGTTACAATTCTTATCTTTTATGTGAGCATCATTGAAATCATCATGCCTAGCTAGGGGCGTTAAACGATAGCGCTTGTTGGGAGGCAACCCAACTTTACTTTTGTTCCTTGCTTTTTGCTCCTGTTTAGAAATAAATAATTTATCCAGCCTCTGTTATTATTGAGTTTTTATGCTTTTAATTAGTGTTTGTGCCAAGTAGAACCTTTGGGAAGACTTGGGGAAAGTCTTTGCGATCATGCTGTAAAAAACAGAAACTTCAGCGCTCACGAGATTTGCTGCCATATTTTACTGGAGAGTGCTATTTAGTTAATTCATTTTTTCAGATGATTAATAGATATATTCATCACGTCCAGCAATTTATTTTAGATTTTTTTAGGTTCGAGAAGTTTGCGTTACTTACAGATTACTACAGACTGTTCTGTTTTTGACAAATTCTGTTTTTCATGTGTTGTTTACTTATTTTGATGAATCTATGGCTAGAAAAAGAGTTTATAAACCATACATAAGTTGGAATAAAGTAGGTTTAACACCAATATAAATAAAGAATGAGTTCATTACAGTACCTTGAAGTGGTGTTTTGTTTTTTTCGCTAACGGAGCTTACGAGTTTTCTGTTAAGTTTTGTGTTGTGAAGTTTTCAAGTTTTGGGTAAAGATTCGATGGACTATGGAATAAGGAGTGGCAAGAGCCTAAGCTTGGGGATTCCCGAGTCACCCCAAGGTAATATTCAAGGACAACCAAAAGCCTAAGCTTGGGGATGCCCCTGAAGGCATCCCCTCTTTCGTCTTCGTTCATCGGTAACTTTACTTGGAGCTATATTTTTATTCACCACATGATATGTGTTTTTCTTGGATCGTCATTTTATTTTATTTATTTTTGCTTGCTGTTTGAATAAAATACCAATATTTGAATTTCTTAAATGTTAGAGAGTCTTCACATAGTTGCATAATTATTCGACTACTCATTGTTGCTCTAGTGCTTCACTTATATCTTTTTAGAGCACTGCGGGGGATTTATTTTGTAGAAATAGATGAATTCGCATGCTTCACTTATATAATTTTGAGAGTCCTAAATAGCATGGTAGTTTGCTTTGGTTATGAATCTAGTCCTAATATGATAGGCATCCAAGATGGGTATAATAAAAACTTTCATATAAAGTGCATTGAATACTATGAGAAGTTTGATACTTGATGATTGTTTTGAGATATGGAGATGGTGATATTAGAGTCATGCTAGTTGAGTAGTTGTGAATTTGAGAAATACTTTTGTTAAAGTTTGTAATTCCCGTAGCATGCATGTATGGTGAACCGTTATGTGATGAAGTCGGAGCATGATTTATTTATTGATTGTCTTCCTTATGAGTGGCAGTCGGGGATGAGCGATGGTCTTTTCCTACCAATCTATCCCCCTAGGAGCATGCGCATAGTACTTTGTTTCGATAACTAATAGATTTTTGCAACAAGTATGTGAGGTCTTTATGACTAATGTTGAGTCCATGGATTATACTCACTCTCACCCTTCCACCATTGCTAGCCTCTCTAGTACCGCGCAACTTTCACCGGTACCATAAACCCACCATATACCTTCCTCAAAACAGCCACCATACCTACCTATTATGGCATTTCCATAGCCATTCCGAGATATATTGCCATGCAACTTTCCACCGTTCCCTTTATTATGACACGCTTCATCATTGTCATATTGCTTTGCATGATCATGTAGTTGACATTGTATTTATGGCAAAGCCACCGTTCATAATTCTTTCATACATGTCACTCATGCATCATTGCACATCCCGGTACACCGCCGGAGGCATTCATATAGAGTCACATCTTGTTCTAAGTATCGAGTTGTAATTCTTGAGTTGTAAGTAAATAAAAGTGTGATGATCATCATTATTAGAGCATTGTCCCAGTGAGGAAAGGATGATGGAGACTATGATTCCCCCACAAATCGGGATGAGACTCTGGACGAAAAAATAGAGGCCAAAGAAGCCCAAAAAAGAGGCCATAAAAAAAGAGAAGGCCCAAATAAAAAATAAAAAAATGAGAGAAAAAGAGAGAAGGGACAATGCTACTATCCTTTTACCACACTTGTGCTTCAAAGTAGCACCATAATCTTCATGATAGAGAGTCTCCTATGTTGTCACTTTCATATACTAGTGGGAATCTTTCATTATAGAACTTGGCTTGTATATTCCAATGATGGGCTTCCTCAAAATGCCCTAGGTCTTCGTGAGCAAGCAAGTTCGATGCACACCCACTAGTTTCTTTTGTTGAGCTTTCATACACTTATAGCTCTAGTGCATCCGTTGCATGGCAATCCCTACTCACTCAGATTGATATCTATTGATGAGCATCTCCATAGCCCGTTGATACGCCTAGTTGATGTGAGACTATCTTCTCCTTTTTGTCTTCTCCACAACCACCATTCTATTCCACCTATAGTGCTATGTCCATGGCTCACGCTCATGTATTGCATGAAGATTGAAAAGTTTGAGAACATCGAAAGTATGAAACAATTGCTTGGCTTGTCATCGGGGTTGTGCATGATTTAAATATATTGTGTGGTGAAGATGGAGCATGGCCAGACTATATGATTTTGTAGGGATAGCTTTCTTTGGCCATGTTATTTTGAGAAGAAATGATTGGTTTGTTAGTATGCTTAAAGTATTATTATTTTTATGTCAATATTAAACTTTTGTATTGAATCTTATGGATCTGAATATTCTTGCCACAATAAAGAGAACTACATGGATAAATATGTTAGGTAGCATTCCACATCAAAAAATTTGTTTTTATCATTTACCTACTCGAGGACGAGTAGGAATTAAGCTTGGGGATGTTGATACGTCTCCAACGTATCTATAATTTTTTATTGTTCCATGCTATTATATTATCAACCTTGGATGTTTTATATGCATTTATATGATATTTTATATGCTTTTTGGGACTAACCTATTAACCCAGAGCCCAGTGCCAGTTTCTGTTTTTTCCTTGTTTTAGAGTATCGCAGAAAAGGAAAATCAAATGGAGTCTAATTGACCTGAAACTTCACGGAACTTATTTTTTGGAACGGAAGCAACCCAGAAGACTTTGAGTGTACGTAAGGGAAGCAACGAGGAAGCCACGAGGCAGGGGGCACGCCCACCCCCCTGGGCGTGCCCTCCACCCTCGTGGGCCCCTCTCGTGGCTCCCCTGACGTATTTCTTCCGCCTATATATATCCATATACCGTAAAACGACCGAGGAGCACAATAGATCGGGAGTTCCGCCACCAGAAGCCTCCGTAGCCACCGAAAGCCAATCTAGACCCATTTCGGCACCCTGCCGGAGGGGGAATCCCTCTTCGGTGGCCATCTTCATCATCCCGGTTTTCTCCATGACGAGGAGGGAGTAGTTCTCCCTCGGGGCTGAGGGTATGTACTAGTATCTATGTGTTTGATCTCTCTCTCTCTCTCTCTCATGTTCTTGATTTGGCACGATCTTGATGTATCGCGAGCTTTGCTATTATAGTTGGATCTTATGTTTCTTCTCCCTCTCTACTCTCTTGTAATGGATTGAGTTTCCCCTTTGAAGTTATTGATGACCCACAAGTATAGGGTATATATCGTAGTCCTTTCGATAAGTAAGAGTGTCGAACCCAACGAGGAGCAGAAGGAAATGATAAGCGGTTTCCAGCAAGGTATTCTCTGCAAGTACTGAAATAAGTGGTAACAGATAGTTTTGTGATAGGATAATTTGTAACGAGCAACAAGTAACAAAAGTAAATAAAGTGCAGCAAGGTGGCCCATTGTGGCAAAGGACAAGCCTGGACAAACTCTTGTATGATGTAAAGCGCTCCCGAGGACACATGGGAATATCGTCAAGCTAGTTTTCATCACGTTAATATGATTCGCGTTTGATACTTTGATAATTTGGTATGTGGGTGGACCGGTTCTTGGATACTGCCCTTACTTGGACAAGCATCCCACTTATGATTAATCTCTATTGCAAGCATCTGCAACTACAACAAAAGTATTAAGGTAAACCTAACCATAGGATGAAACATATGGATCCAAATCAGCCCCTTACGAAGCAACACATAAACTAGGGTTTAAGCTTCTGTCACTCTAGCAACCCATCATCTACTTATTACTTCCCAATGTCTTCCTCTAGGCCCAAATAATGGTGAAGTGTCATGTAGTCGACGTTCACATAACACCACTAGAGGAGAGACAACATACATCTCATCAAAATATCGAACGAATACCAAATTCACATGACTACTAATAGCAACACTTCTCCCATGTCCTCAGGAACAAAAGTAACTACTCACAAAGCATAAACATGTTCATAATCAAAGGGGTATTAATATGCATATAGGATCTGAACATATGATCTTCCACCAAATAAACCAACTAGCATCAACTACAAGGAGTAATTAACACTACTAGCAACCTACTAGCACCAATCCCGGACTTGGAGAGAAGAATTGGATACAATAGATGAACTAGGGTTTTGAGAGGAGATGGTGTTGATGAAGATGTTGATGGAGATTGCCCTCTCCCGATGAGAGGAGCGTTGGTGATGACGATGGCGATGATTTCCCCCTCTGGGAGGGAAGTTTCCCCGGCAGAACAGCTCCGCCAGAGCCCTAGATTGGTTCCGCCAAGGTTCCGCCTCGTGGCGGCGGAATTTCGTCCGAGAAGATGGCTTATAATTTTTTTCCCATCGAAAGACTCCATATAGTAGAAGATGGCCACCGGAGGGCCACCAGGGGGCCCACGAGGTAGGAGGGCGCGCCTAGGGGGTAGGGCGCGCCCCCACCCTCGTGGGCAGGGTGTGGCCCCCCTGGTGAAGTTCTTGCTCTCAATATTTTATATATATTTGGAAAACATCTTCCGTGAAGTTTCAGGACTTTTGGAACTGTGCAGAATAGGTCTCTAATATTTGCTCCTTTTCCAGCCCAGAATCCCAGCTGCCGGCATTCTCCCTCTTTATGTAAACCTTGTAAAATAAGAGAGAATAGGCATAAGTATTGTGACATAATGTGTAATAATAGCCCATAATGCAATAAATATCGATATAAAAGCATGATGCGAAATGGACGTATCAACTCCCCCAAGCTTAGACCTCGCTTGTCCTCAAGCGAAAAGCCGAAATCGAAAAATATGTCCACATGTTTAGAGATAGAGGTGTCGATAAAAATAAAATACGGACATGAGGGCATCATGATCATTCTTAGAACAGCAACTTATATAATTCTTGTCATATAATCTCTAATGCTAGAGTAATAATTCAATCACAATATCAAGTATGAATCGTAAACTTCATTGAAAACTAACAAACTATAATCTCAGTCAATGAAGCAATTGCAATTTATCATAACATAGGAAAGAGTCAATGTATAAGAGCTTTTCAGCAAGTCCACATACTCAACTATCATGTAATCTTTCACAATTGCTGACACTCACGCAATACTTATGGGTATGGAGTTTTAATCGGACATAGAGAAAGATAGGGGCTTATAGTTTTGCCTCCCAACGTTTCACCTCAAGGGTGATGTCAACAGTAATAGTTCATGAAAACTCACATCCAATTAGCCATATATACCAGGATCTTTCCAACATATTGTGCTTGCCAAAGGATAAAATGTAAAAAGGAAGGGTGAGAATCACCATGACTCTTATGCAATGTAGGAGATAAAAGTAAAAGGTAGGCCCTTCGCAGAGGGAAACAGATGTTGTCATGCACTTTTATGGTTGGATGCACAAAATCTTAATGCGAAAGAACGTCACTTTATATTGCCACTTGTGATATGGACCTTTATTATGAAGTCTGTCACTTTTATTACTTCCATATCACACGATCATATAAAGCTTATTTCCTCCATACCAATCAATCATACATATTTAGAGAGCAATTTTTATTGCTTGCACCGATGACAACTTACTTGATGGATCTAACTCAATCCATAGGTAGATATGGTGGACTCTTATGGCAAGACTGGTTTAAGGGTATTTGGAAGCACAAGTAGTATCTCTACTTGGTGCAATGAATTTGGATAGCATGAGGGGGAAAGGCAAGCTCATCATGTTGGAAGATCCAAGACAATATAATTCATCTTAGATGTAAGAAAACATAACCCATTACGTTGTCTTCCTTGTCCAAGGTCAACTCTTTAGCATGTCATATTTTTATGAGTGCTCACAATCATAAAAGATGTCCAAGATAGTATATTTATATGTGAAGACCTCTCTTTCTTCATTACTTCCTATTAATTGCAACGATGACCAAAACTATGATTGTCAATCCTCAACAACTTTTATTCATCATACTTTTCTATGTGAGCTCATTACTCTCCATAAGACTCACATGATCTCTTTGTTTCTTTTTATTTCTTTCTCTTTTCTTTTATTCACTTAGGATCATGGCAAAATAATCAAGCCCTTAACTCAACACTAATCTTTATTATAGATCACGGACTCGATTTCATAGAAGGATAATAAAGCAAAACTCACAACTAGATCACACTAAGAACTTTTATTCTACTAGATCAAGATATTACCAAAAGGATCGAACTAAGAAAAACGGTAAAGATAAAAGTGATGGTGATACGATACCGGGGCACTCCCCCAAGCTTGGAAGTTGCCAAGTGGAGTGCCCATACCAGATACTCAATTCTTCTTTGTTGGTGGAGACGGTGGTGCTTTTGTTGATGGCGTAGGCTTGTCGTCCTTCTTCCAGGGCATAGGCTCATCACCATAGAAGGATGATTGAGTCTCCTGAAACCTTAAATCTGCAGCCAAACTCATCCTCTTGAATCTATATTCATACTCACAATTTTGGTTTTGCAGGTCATAAATCTGGGCTTGGAGGTGCTCGATTTTCTCATGAAGCTTGAAGATGGCCTCCCCCAATGTCCTTGACGTCTAGCTTGTGGTTGTTGGTGAACTCCGTGATCATAATGTGATTGGAATCAAGTCCACACTCCACCATCTCCTAACACTTGAAAACTTCTTGCTCTAATGCCTCGAGCCTGGATTCCGTGCTTCCAGTCTTCCTTGGTCCCTCAGCATCGCGGATGTGCAACAACCCCTCACGCATCTCTATGGTTTGAGGGTGTTGCAGCACTTCTACGAGGTAGGGGTTGATGACCTTCTCGAAGAACTAGTCCTTGGGGGCACTTGAAGACGACATGATGACCTGGATCTGCCAGAAAAACAGCTCGAAACAAAGACAGGAGATTTTTGCGTGATACGGGAGTCAAAACCCCCGGGAGATTATATAATGAATTTTTACCGACCAAAATACGTGTCGTGTATGAAAACGGAGTCTGGAGAGCACACGAGGTGCCCACGAGGTAGGGGGGCGTGCCCAGGGGGGTAGGGCGCGCCCTCCACCCTCGTGGAGCCCTTGTGTCCTTCCCGGACTGCTGCTTATTTTTCTATTTTTCTAAATATTCCAAAACAGAGAAATATTGCCTAAAAACTGTTTTGGAGTCGGTTTACTTACCGTACCACATACCTATTCCTTTTCGGAGGTTGAAACGTTCTGGAAAGTGTCCCTTATGTATTCCTCCGGGGTTATGGTTTCAATAACATTGGTTTCCGCATTCATGGGACTACCTGAGATATAATGTTTGATTCTTTGACCGTTCACCACCTTCGGATTTGTGCCTTCGAAGTTGTTGATTTTTATGGCACCGGAACGGTAGACCTCCTCGATAACGTAAGGACCTTCCCATTTAGAGAGAAGTTTTCCTGCAAAAAATCTTAAACGAGAGTTGTATAGCAATACATAATCACCTATATTAAACTCACGCTTTTGTATCCTTTTGTCATGCCATCTTTTAACTTTTTCTTTAAACAACTTGGCATTTTCGTAGGCTTGGGTTCTCCATTCATCAAGTGAGCTAATATCAAATAACCTCTTCTCACTGGCAAGTTTAAAATCATAATTAAGTTCTTTAATAGCCCAATAAGCCATGTGTTCTAGTTCGAGAGGTAAGTGACATGCTTTTCCATAGACCATTTTATACGGAGACATGCCCATAGGATTTTTATATGCAGTTCTATAGGCCCATAATGCATCATCTAGTTTCTTGGACCAATTCTTTCTAGACCTATTAACAGTCTTTTGCAAAATTAATTTGAGTTCTCTATTACTCAATTCTACTTGACCACTAGACTGAGAGTGATAAGGAGATGCAATTCTATGATTAACATCATACTTAGCAAGCATTTTATGAAAGGCACCATGAATAAAATGTGAACCACCATCAGTCATTAAATATCTAGGGGCTCCAAACCTCGGAAAAATAACTTCTTTAAGCATCTTTATAGAGGTGTTATGATTAGCACTACTAGTTGGAATAGCTTCTACCCACTTAGTAACGTAATCAACAGCAACTAAAATGTGTGTATAACCATTAGAGGAAGGAAAAGGTCCCATATAGTCAAAGCCCCAAACATCAAATGGTTCAATAACAAGTGAATAATTCACAGGCATTTCTTGACGTCTACTAATATTACCAATTCTTTGACATTCATCACAAGATAAGACAAACTTACAGGCATCCTTGAAGAGAGTAGGCCAATAAAAACCAGATTGCAGTACCTTATGTGCAGTTCTATCTCCAGCATGGTGTCCTCCATAAGCTTCAGAGTGACACTTGCGTAGATCTGTTCCTGTTCATGCTCAGGTACGCAACGTCTAATAACACCATCTACTCCTTCTTTATAAAGATGTGGGTCATCCGAAAAGTAATGCCTCAAATCATAAAAGAACCTTTTCTTTTGCTGGTAAGTGAAACTAGGTGGTATAAACTTAGCAACAATGTAATTAGCATAATCAACATACCATGGAGCAGTATGAGAAGCATTTATGACATTTAATTGCTCATCAGGAAAGCCATCATCAATAGGTAGTGGGTCATCAAGCACATTTTCTAACCTAGACAAGTTGTCTAAACGGGGTTCTCAGCTCCTTTTCTATCAACAATATGCCAATCAAATTCTTGTAGCAAGAGAACCCATCTAATAAGTCTAGGTTTAGCATCTTTCTTTTCCATAAGATATTTAATAGCAGCATGATCATTCTGAATAGTTACTTTAGAATCAACAATATAAGGTCTAAACTTATCACAAGCAAATACAACTGCTAAGAATTCTTTTTCAGTAATAGCATAATTTCTTTGAGCATTGTCTAGAGTTTTGCTAGCATATTAAATAACATTTAGTTTCTCATCAACTCTTTGTCCTAGAACAGCACCTACAGCATAATCACTAGCATCACACATAATTTCAAAGGGTAAATTCCAATCAAGTGGCTGAACAATAGGTGCAGAGATCAATGCTTTCTTAAGTATTTCAAATGCTTCTACACAATCATCATCAAAGACAAATGGTATATCTTTTTGTAATAAATTAGTCAGACGCCGAGAGATTTTTGAGAAGTCCTTAATGAACCTCCTATAAAAACCGGCATGACCAAGGAAACTTCTTATACCGTTGATGTCCTTGGGACATGGCATCTTTTCAATAGCATCAACCTTGGCTTTATCAACTTCAATACCTCTTTCAGAAACTTTATGCCCCAAGACAATACCTTCATTAACCATAAAGTGGCACTTTTCCCAATTCAAGACAAGATTAGTTTCTTCACATCTTTGCAAAACTCGATCAAGGTTGCTCAAGCAATCATCAAAAGAAGATCCATAGATGGAAAAGTCGTCCATGAAAACCTCACAAATCTTTTCACAAAAGTCAGAGAATATAGCCATCATGCATCTTTGAAAGGTAGCAGGTGCATTACATAAACCAAAAGGCATACGTCTATAAGCAAAAGTACCAAAAGGGCATGTAAAAGTAGTCTTTGATTGATCTTTGGCTGACACAGGTATTTGAGAGAAACCAGAATAACCATCTAGAAAGCAAAAATGTGTATGTTTGGACAATCTTTCTAGCATTTGATCGATAAAAGGTAAGGGGTAATGATCCTTTTTAGTAGCCTTATTTAATTTGCGGAAATCAATTACCATCCTATAACCTGTAATAATTCTTTGAGGAATCAATTCATCTTTATCATTAGGAACAACAGCAATACCTCCCTTCTTAGGGACACAATGGACAGGGCTTACCCATTGACTATCAGCAACGAGATAAATTATACCTGCCTCAAGGAGCTTTAGTATCTCCTTTCTTACCACTTCTTTCATTTTAGGATTCAGCCGGCGTTGATGATCATGAACTGGTTTATTATCTTCTTCCAAATTAATTTTATGTTGACATAGAGTGGGACTAATGCCCTTAAGATCATCAAGAGTATACCCAATAGCAGCGTGGTGCTTCTTCAGAGTTTTCAATAATCTCTCTTCCTCATGCTCTGAAAGGTTAGCACTAATAATAACAGGATATATCTTTTTCTCATCAAGATAAGCATATTTAAGAGTATTAGGTAATGGTTTAAGCTCAAACACGGGATCACCCTTGGGTGGAGGAGGATCCCCTAGGATTTCAACATGTAAATTGTTTTTCAGAATAGGTTCCTGTTTAAAGAATACTTCATCTAATTCCCTTCTTTCATTCATAAACATATCATTTTCAGGGTCTAGCAAGTATTGTTCTAAAGGATCACTAGGAGGTACGGCAATAGAAGCAAAACCAATAATTTCATCCTTACTAGGTAATTCTTCTTCATGGTGTTGTCTACTAAATTTAGAAAAATTAAATTCATGAGTCATATCATCTAAACCGATAGTAACAACATCCGTTTTGCAATATATGATAGCACTAACAATATTTAAGAAGGGTCTACCAAATATAATGGGACAAAAGCTATCTTGTGGGGAACCAAGAACAAGAAAATCAGCAGGATATTTAGTTTTCCCACACAAGACTTCAACATCTCTAACAATTCCATTGGTGAAATAGTATCTCTATTGGCAAGTTTAATTGTGACATCAATATCTTCCATCTCAGCAGGTGCAATATCATGCATAACTTCTTTGTATAAGGAATAAGGTATTACACTAGCACTAGCACCCATATCACATAAGCCATGATAACAATGATCTCCTATTTTAACAGAAATAACAGGCATGCCTACCACAGGTCTAGGTTTATCTTTATCACAGGGTTTGGCAATTCTAGAAATTTCATCACAGAAATAAATAACATGCCCATCTATATTATCAGACAAGAGATCTTTAATGATAGCAATATTAGGTGTGAATTTTCCAGTACATTCAATGTACTGACCTATATGGCTGCAACGTCTCATGTTGCAGGAATCTTATGACGAGTAAGTGATACTTTAGGGTTATATTGTCTACACTCAACTTTGTCGTTGGTGTTGATTGGAAACCACAACCTTGTTGTTACTTCTGCTATTTGGATTGAGGTAATAGTATTTACATTACTTTATACATGTGATTTACCTCTGTTATAAATCCTCGAGTACTGTGTGTGTCAGCGTACCGATCCAGGGATGACACTTAAGCACAGAGACTTGACCGTCTGAGGTCGGGTCACTACAACAACAAAGAGGAAACATGTTGTACGGCACCCGCTGGCGCGCGCCCGGCCTTGGTCGTCATGGCTTGCATCATCCGAACCTCACAAGGTGAGGGCTCGCATAGGAATCTCTACCCCTCAGCAGCCAGCCTAAGGAGGCCGCTCCCTCTGGAGGTCTGGACGTTGTCCACCTCGTGAGGCTTGGCACCTCCCGGGGCTCTTGCATTGTTGGTGCTGAAGATGGGCTGTACCAGGTCGTCGATGGAGCAACACCATGGGCCGTAGGCAGGCAAGTCTGGGTACCCAGATTCCCAGAACGCAGAAAGTGGCCCCCCGACACAAGGCACACTCGGACTTGGCTTCGAGGCGAAGCCAAAGGGCAAGGGTATAGCGCCACGGGCCCCAACCGCCTGCGGCCTCGGTCGACATGTGGTGCTTGATGGGACGTGGGCATCTATGCTTCCCCACGCAGCCTCAGCAACTGTTCGGCTTGACTAGAACCTGTTGCATGCAGAAAGATCATCATTACTGTGGATTATGGAGCCCGACGGTTGGCCTCCTCCTGGCTATAAATGAGGGGAGGGGCAGAGCCCCCTTGCTCGTCTCCATCTTCTTGTTGCCCGCTTTCTTCTTCTCCTTCCTTGTCTCACCCTCTTGCCGAAGCGTCCATGGCGCCAATGAGGAGGTTCTCCGCCGCGGAAAAGGGGAAGACCCCCAAGGAGGGGTCGGGTTCGCCGCCTCCCAAGAGAGGCTGAGGACACCCCCGCAAGTATGTCGCGACCCCGGCGGTGGCCCCTCGGGGGCGCGGGCACACCCCTTCGAGAGCAAGCGTCGCCTCAGGAAGCCGTGACGACACTTCCTCTCGCGGTGGGAGCCGCCGAGCATGGGGCAACCCCTATGATGGGGGGCGTGTTGTGGTCGCCCGGCCTCCTTGGCTGCGCTCCCACTCGACAGACGTGTTCCCGGAGTTCGTCGTGTGGTCGGAGAGGCCTGCTGGCATCTGGCTCCCGCTCCCGCGCTTCTTTGCAGATGCGCTACCAACCATGGTGCTTGATGGCCTCTGGCTGTAGGCTGACGGCTGCTGCAGCAGGGCCTCATGGGTGGGGGTCGAAGTCAGCACCGCGGGCAACATGTCCTTGACCCGCGGTTGGCAGCCGTTTTCCCGCGCGTGGGGTTTGAGCGGGAGGTGCACCCTCCATTTCAGGTACGATGGCCTCGCGACCCTCTACGTGAGTGTGTTTGTGGAAGACGGTCGTCGCGTGGGGTGCTGCTTGGAGAATGGCAGCGGCGACACTACAAGAAATATGTCAACTAGTGACCTTCTGTCAGTGGCCCTGGAAGAATTGGTCATATATCTATGACCATTTGAGACCAATTGGTCAAAAGCTGTTCGGGGGGCTCCAAACCCTAAACCATTGCGACCATTTTGATTAGAAAGGTCGTAATTTCTTACACAAAATGGTCATAAAGCAAACAACGCTAGTCCGCTGCCTTATTTCCAGTTGTCAACGACCAATATAGATGGTCATAGCCATGTAAATTGTGGTGGGTTGCGATGACTAGGCGCCATCTCATCAGTTTTGCCTATGTGTCATGTCCATGTGTCAATTTTTACCCTAGGTTGTGAAGCAACCTATATTTCTGTTATTCCAAAAATTCGCAAAAAATTCTCATAAATTGTTTGGATCATATCTTCATCAAATATGTCAAAAACCTTCCTTGCCTAGTTCAAAAGTATTTCAACAATATTCATTTTCCTATTTTGTTCAGAGCAGCACTTCGTGAAGGAAGTACCACTTTGGAATGTCCAAATAGTATCCATTTTCTACAGTGCTTTCCTATGCCCAAATAACCATCCTCCACCAAATGCCAGCTCAATCCATTCATTATTTTGAGCCCAGCTTCAACATTCGTATTTATGTTCGGTGTGGTACTTTGCAAAGTAAGTACCACCTAGGATCCTCCTTTTGAGCTGAAAATTTGTGAAGACGGTCTTCTTAGTAACTAATCATCCTCAGCCAAAACTCACACCCATTATCCATGTACATCTCTTGTACCGCTAATCAAATACTTGGCTACTAATTCATGTTTGAGCATCGATCAGTCTCCTCGTGAGAATTTTATGTCGTACTTATCTTCCTAGCACCTACCTGGGGAGTGCCCAACCCACTAGACATGCCTAGGCCGCCCAGAACACATGGCAACGCCACGGTCACGCAGTGACCACGCGGCGGGCATGCGAGTTTACGCGCTCTAGAGTTGGGGCCCTTGGTCACCGCCCAAACCTCGACGTATGCCACCAAACCATGTATTTATGATTAAATAGGTACTTATGTAACTAGAAATGATTTTTGGAAAAAAATAAATAGCAAGCTATGAGGCATCTGCAGTTCAAATTTGACCCGCTTCCAGCTAAATCGGCGGAAATTAGTCTTTTTCACGAGAGGTGGATAAAAACTTTTTACACCCAACCATTTTGTCAATTGTGCATTAAATATGTCCTAGTATTTTAAAAAATTGATTTGGTCCATTTCTGCAACAATTATTTGGGAGGTCCTTCACAAAAAACCCTCCTTTGGGGCACTCGAAAAATGGAAAATGGTTTTTTCATCCAAAGAAAATGAAAACTTCCTTAGGCAACATTGTTTGCCATTCCAATATGCACCCTTGTGCACAATATGAGATCATTTGAACAAACTATTCCATGAATGTGGCCATAAGATTGATCATTTGGCTTGAAAGCCATTGATCTCCATACGTGATAGCTCGTTTCTGAGAACACTTTTTTAAAATAATTGTCGTATTAAAAGTTTGCTATTTTTCCTGGGAACTTGGCCACATATAATGACACAATGCGAAGGTTTCCCAATTTTTTGTTTTTTTTGAATTTTTTATGCCCGTTTCAAATGCGGTCAAAACGCTCGGAATGACCATTCCTCGCTAGTGGTTGAATCTTCGAATTTTTTGTTTTTTCTCTGATTAAATAGATACTTATGTACCTAGAAATGATTTTTGGAAAAAATAAAGAGCAAACGACACGGCATCTACAGTTCAAATTTGACCCACTTCCAGCTGAATCAGCGGAAATTTGTCTTTTTCACGAGAGGTGGATCAAAACTTTTTACACCCAACCATTTGGTCAATTGTGCATTAAATATGTCCTAGTATTTTAGAAAAATGATTTGGTCCAATTTTGCAACAAATATATGGTAGGTCCTTCACACAAAAAACTCATTTTGGGCCCTCGGAAAATGGAAAATGATTTTTTCGGCCATTGAAAACGAAAACTTCCTTAGGCAACATTGTTTATCATTCCAATATGCACCTTTGTGCATAATATGAGATCATTTGAAAAAACTATGCCATGAATGTGGCCATAAGATTGATCATTTGGCTTGGAAGCCATTGATCTCCACACATGGTAGCTCGTTTCTGAGAACACTTTTTTAAAAATAATTGATGTATTGCAAGTTTATTATTTTTCGTAATAACTTGGTCACATGTAATGACACAATGCGAAGGTTTTCCAATTTTTTGAATCTTTTTGAATTTTTTATGCTCGTTTCAAAATGCGGTCAAAACAACGGGCATGACCGTTCAAAGCTAAGGGTCGAATTTTGCAAAAAAATTGAAGTATCTCTGATTAAATAGATACTTATGTACCTAGAAATTATTTTTGAGAAAAATAAAGAGAAAGTATGAGGCACCTGTAGTTCAAATTTGACCCGCTTTCTACCGAATCGGCGGAAATTTGTTTAAATGACCAAAAATAGCTAGAAGGATCGGAAATGCATAAAAATTGGTATTCATCCATAAAATATGGTCTATATTAAGTGAAAAAAAATTAGTGATGCCAATTTGCAGAATAGTTTTGGTAGTTGCTTCACAAAACCCCCTGTTTTTAGCACTAAGAAATAATTTTATATTTTCGAACCAATCAAAAGGCAGCCCACGGATCACCCCCCACTGTAGTTGATCTGAGCCGTCCACACCCTCCCTCAGTCCCTCGATCCAGCGTCTCTCTCCCACCTATCCTAAACGCACGCGCACGACACATCTCCTCCCTCAGTCCCTCGATCCAGATCCAGATCCACATCGCCTCCGCCTCCCTCTCCCCGATCCAGATCGCCGCCGCCACCCCTCCGCCACCCAATGCCATCCATCCTCCCTTCCTTTGCCGGCGCCCCTTCCTCCCAACAACCTCTTTGCCCACGGTCATGGCAAGGATCCAAAGCAGGTCAGCCGGCGGCGGCCATGGCGCATCTCTTCCTCACCCCATAGCCGGCGGCGACCATGGCAAGTCACCAGAGACGGGCGAGTGGGAGGGGCTCGCGCCGCCAGGACAGACCCCCCCCCCCTCCGACGACGCGGCTGGTGCGGGAGGGCTTCAACTCTTCTCAGGCGGGGCGGCCGTCGTCAAGGGGCGCCAGTGGATGTGCGGGCGCCACGTGATGCGCCACTTCGGGTTGGACTGCCACGGCCTCCCCGCCGACTTGTCAGTCTCCAGCCCTCGTCCTTCCTTCTCCTCACGGCACGGTGCTGGCCGTTCCAAGCCGTGCTGTTGCGTGTGGAGTTCCTCTGCTCACGCTTTGGCTGCTGTTTGTCATGGTGTGCAGGGCGAAGAAGGGGAGGTCGCCGCTGGCGGAGGAGATGGAGGCCTTCTTCGCCGCGGCGGAGGGTGACGTCGCGCGGCGCTTCGCTGCCAAATGAGTACCGTGCATGCATGGGTTAGGCTTGGCAACAACTTCATCCTACTAGTCCTATGCTCTTGAGGAAAAGCTGCTGCGGATTTATATGGGAGTAGCTTAGCAATGCATGCGTAGCAGTGGGCCTGTAAATTCTGCTCAAGGAGCCTCTGGTGCATATCTCGGTTGTCAGTCAGTTTGGTGTTGCACACAGCACACGCACACTCACACAGTAAAGAAAAACGCCAAGCATGTGCTTTGCCCTCCAATTCTCTGTCGCCATTTTTCTTTTTCTCTTGATTGAAAAGGCTAGCTGTTGGTGCTAGTGTATGAAGGAATTTGAACAAAATCACCACACATATAGACTGTTTTGAGCACCCCCCCCCCCAAAGTAATTTTTGGGATCTTGGTCTTTTGTAAAAAAAAACTAAATGGATTGGGAAATTTCTCAACAGCAAAGGGAAAAATGGTTCCAACTTAATTTTTGTATCTTTCAAATTAGCTCAAGCAATTATATTTCCAGAAACAAAAAGTGAAGTTGGTAGAGCAGTACTATTCCTGTTCTTTTCTAACGTTTGGATCTTGTGCTTTGGATTGAAGGTACAACTATGACGTCGTCGCAGACGCTCCCATGGATGGGCATCAGCAAGCTCCCATGCTGAGATCGACAAGCTCGACCTCGGCATCGGCAAGTACAACAAGACTCTGTTGCAGCATCGTCACCAAGCACGTCGCCGAGTGGGAGGCCGTCGTCATGCACATGGGGAGGTGGATTGACTACAAGGCCGACTTGCAAGGGGAGGTGGTCCATCGCCTTGGCCGTCCTCAGCGTCGGCTTCTCTCCTCTAAGTTATCCCACTGATTCCTCCCCTCTGCTTATCTCCCATGCTCTATGTGGTAAATCTTATGATGGCCTTGGCGCCATGGAAATTTCTGCTTTGGCCATAAGATCTTGGACTTGTTGTCATCTTGGATTGATTATAAGCTTGATGTTGTCTTGGCTTCTTAGAACTAAGAATAGTAACCCTCCAAAGTGATAATATTCAGAAGCTCATTGCACATTTAGCTCTGAAGAATTGTTCTACTCACATTTTATATCAAACTTCTTACACATTCAGATCAGCTAGTACCAGGAGCTAGTAGTTGAGAGCTGTAGTTGTTGCACAATGGCAAGAACTTTGAATCAATTTGGTAGTCCTAGTGCTGGCTGCTGCTATTGTAATTCTGGATATGATGATAATTACTTTATGTACTTATTAAGCTCATGAGGTGATGACGATAAACTAGGATACATATTGAAGTGTATGTATTACATGGTTCATACTAGGTCATTGCAATTTCTGTTTGTTTGGTATAAATTTATTAATCAGGCTGCTAAAATAAAAATGTTGGGTGCTTTCATTGCCTGCATGTTTAGTTAAGTGAGAGCCAGCTACCTGCAAGGTTGTTTGCAGGTCTAATGATGTGTGAAGAGCAGGCTTGCAATGCCTGTCTTTTCTCATATTGCTCCAAACGTAACTATGGCCTTCACATGAGGGGATTCTATGGCCTGTCCCCATTTCTCTTTGTAGGTACAGATGTTGATTTAGGTCCAGATGGGTGTCTGCGCAATTTAGCCTTTTTGTTTCTTGTGTCCCTAGTTTAGGTGTGTGTTCAAGCAAAAAAAGGTGGGCGTTGATGTTGTTATTGTGTCCTGGAGCCTCGAGTAAAGGGCAAGGATGCAATGCTTGTCGTTCTCATACTGCTCCAAAGAGTAACCGTGGCCTTCTCATGTAGAGTATTGATGCCTTGTGTAGGTAATTAGTATTATGTAACAATTGGCAGAGTCACCAGAATATATACACATTAAATCTATTGTTCTGTTTTATCATTGTGCTGCATATGTTTCTAACTCCACTATTTCTATTTTTCTTTATCACCTTATCCAACATTGTAGATTCCTGTATTGATGCATGCCAACTATGAATATGATCTTGCATTAAGCTTTAGCTGGCTATTAATTATGTTGTGCTAGCTGCTGTCTAACCATGGCCTGCGGTGGCTGGGTGTTTCTTTTGGGCACAAGTGACTTGTACACGAAGTTGTACGACTAGGTGTTTCTTTTGGGTGTGTCCAGCACATGTTCGAGTTCACTTGCGATGGGATTTTGCCTGATAGGTGTTTGTGGTAATATCCGTATATCTATTCCAGATCATTTACATTAACAATGATATATTTCTGTAATAGTGAAGAAATACCTTCTTGAGTTGCATCCCTTGACTCCGTAGATCAGTGGAATTATCATGAGTAGTATACAACCTAAGATGTTCGATTGTATACAAACTGCACCTTGAAATTAATATGTTCCAGGCTGTGTCTTTGATTGCAAATGTTTATTCACTATAAACTCTTCTATCTGTGATAAATGCAACTAGAAGAATTTGTCCCATGTAAAATTCTGTAATCCCTAATAGCTGAAACTTGAGCATTACAAAGTTTCATTTCTAAGTTCAGTTTGTTGATAAGCCATCCTCCTCCTATTTCTGGATTTATCGTGCATACACAACCCTTCATGAAAATAAACTACATGCGATATACTCAAATAGCACTAGGGTCTGGGACTATTTTATGGTGTTGTGGATATACTTTGTGATTTACAGTTACTCTCTGGTGTCATATTATGGTCTAATATATTTTGTTTTGACTCTTTGTTTGTGGCCAGGAAAGTGGTGAGGAGATGTTGATGATGCCTACTTACTTGGCTGCTATGGTGATGCATGTACCGGTGAAGCAAGCACACATGCAAGGCTGGCCCCATGTATCTTCCTTGGCTGTGAATATCATCTACAGGTACGAAAAATGTCCCACCTCTCTGTCGTTTTGCTCCTCTTCTCCTTGCATCCGAGGAAATTGGTGCTTTATATGCTATTGATTTACAGTGTCTGTTCGTTAACACCAAGTCCAAACTGTTGCTTTGATTTTTCCTGTTACTTAGGATAGCAGTATGACCAGGACAAGCTACAAGCTCCCAGCGCGTCTGATCCAGGGTGCTAGGGCCAACCTGTTACGGAAGATGGCCATGCTCACGAGCCCCTTTGGATCAAAATAGGTATTCCTTTCTGCCTCTTTTTGGATTCACTCATATTTTGCCTCGTGGATTGATGGATTTGTCCTATGGTACTGTAATTGTAAAGTCTGGTCCTCATTTACTTTCTGTAACTGATTGCCTCTGTCTAAATTTCGAATGCATGCTAGCTAAGGCTTTATCTAGCCCTTGGTGTTGATTGAGCGTTTGCTCCTCTAATGTTCATGAAGTCCATTGTTATATACCTCTCATTGTAGGATGGCAAGTTGTGGCAGCTGGAGCATGTCTCGTAAGAGAGAGCAATGAAATCCCTCTATTGTATATTCCGTAAAAAGGCTGTTCTGTAAAAAAATACATTGTACTATTATGATAGTAGCAGATGTGCCTTCATTTTCTTTATTGTATATTCCCTCTGTTCCTGCTATATTTCTGTGTAGGGAAATGTATTCCTGAGATGATTTTTTGTGTTACTAGTAAGATGCCCGTGCTACGCTACGGGATCAAAAAAGATAAGGTGGACCTAAGTTATAGTCAGGAACTCATACATTGATTAAAGTAGTGATATATTATTATTGATAAATAGACATCGAGCACAATCAAACATATGTTTTTTAATCGATGAACCCCTTCGTCATGAAGCCAAACTCTTTATTGTCCATCTACATCTCGTAGGAAGACCCTTCTCCCTACTCAACTCTCTAATTGCTCGCTCTATCCTATATCAAGGGGAGAGCATGCGGCAAATATAAAATTCGTCTACACACGTAGCAACTTACACACGTAGCAACTGTGACAACATTCACCAGCTTTATCTCTCCATTTGCCTGTCTTTGGCTTCTGTTTGCTTAACATGGACTACAACTCCAGCCCGCACACAATTATCTGCTAGAAATGGTAAAGATATTGAGCACCTCACAAACATATCACATCCAGTAACAAGCCACGATAACTCACATGAGAAAAGAGAAAACAATAAAATAAAACACTTGGTGCATAACTTGCATACATGAGTACATACAAGTACAACCAAAATAATCGGGCTCCATAAGCAAGATTACTATGGCAAAATGATGTGCCATGTGCCAGCATCCTTCGAACAGTGGCTTCGTCAAATGCAAGCCCTGTGAACTCCTCTTTAGTTGTTTGCTCAAAACATTTATGCCAACCATATTAGTTTTGGGCCTCTCACATCATCCATCTGCTCACCTAAAAAGAATAAAGGATATTGGACAATCAATACAACATACGTAACAGTCAGGTATATTCAGGGAAAGGAACAAATATTAGCCTGTAGATGGTTTGTAGTATATTTAGTCAAGGAAAAAACAATGAATAACACTTGCAATGCATTTTGTACCAAGCAAAGGAACAAAATGTACAGTAAAACATGCTTTTGAATCATGTGTATATATAGAAGGGGCGAATGCACATGCACATATTATGCATACAAAAACATCAGTACTGGCCCTCTTTTCACTTTCTTGCATCAACCAGGTTTCCACACATACACAAAAAAAAGATGCCGATAATAGACAGCAAGGAAATAAATATTCGAGGTGTGAATTGAAATTTTTGATGTGGAGCTACAAGCAAATGAGGGGCGTCGATGAAAAACGGCTTGCTGTAGGTGTCATCCAAAATTATTTGAACAGTGGAAGTAATAAAGAAAACTACCAAAAACAATTTGAATACATGTATAATATTTTCTGCAAAAAATATCATGAACGCTAATGCAAGCATCTTAGTTGTTTTTCTTAAAGTCCTCTACACAAACTTCAGAACCATAATAGCTGGAAAGCAATTTTAGATGATTGACCCTAGTAATCTAGATAGATAGAATTTCTACAGCCATCGAATTGTACTCGAGTGATTCATACCTTGAACTGCACGCTGAGAACTTCTTTGTAGACTATGTTCTTTGTAAAATTTGCATTGGAGTTGGTTTGGCCTTCCTTTTGCTTTTCTGGGACAGTAAGAATCTTCATATTACTTCTTGATATAGCTCTAGAAAGAGAAACATAGAGTTGCCCGTGTGAAAATACCGGTTCAGGGAGGTATACACCAACATTTGGTATAGTTTGTCTCTGTGCCTTGTTAATGGTCATAGCAAAGCTAAGCCTGACTGGAAACTGCTTCCTCTTGAACCTAAATGGAAACATCTCATCATCTGATGGGCAAAGAGGAATTCGAGGAAGGAACACCCTCTTACCGGCATGCTGGCCCAGCACAATCTCAGCATCAATTGCATTCCTCATGAACCCTCGGACAATCAGCCTCGTCCTGTTGCACAACGCACTCGCTGGGTCAATGTTCCGTAACAATATAATAGGACAATTAATCTTCAACTTGAGGATATGGGGAGGTAGACCATTAGGTGTCAATGAATTCAAGAATTCTGCAGGGTAGTAGTTGTGTGGATCATCCTCCGCGCGATCAAAACTGTAGTATATCATCTCCTCCCCAGGAAATCTCTCAATCATCCTCATATTGATTTTGTCAACGTACTCATTCCGAGTTGATAGAATTGCTCAGGACGTTATGTAGTTTGGATCCAAGAGGTTTTCATCTAGCGGCATCGGGAAAACACTTTCAATAAGCTTGTCAATATCAGAGGCAATGCCGGTATATGGTACACAAATCTCATCTGGGAATCGTATGTAACCATCATCCATAGTATCTTTGGTGCCATTCCCAACACGCAGAAGATAATCAGCAAACCATGGATCACTTTGAGCCCTCATATTACGGACAAGTCTTATATGTCTCATACTCTCCCAAAGGTAAGACTTGCGTAGCGTCGCGTCAATTATTTGTGACCTTGTTCCCTTGCGAACAACAGGAAGCACTTGTCTGAAATCTCCCCCAAACACGACAGTCTTTCCGCCAAATGGCAGGTCAGGTTGAGCCATGATGTCCCTCATGCTATTATCAAGGGCCTCGACTGCCTGTCTCCTTGTCATGGAGGCCTCATCCCAAATTATGAGGGAGGCGCTCATAAGAAGCTTAGCTGTCCCACTTTGCTTGGTGAAGCTGCAAACTCCACCATCTTCAATGTTCAATGGTATTTTAAACCATGAGTGTGCAGTCCTCCCGCCGGGCAAGATGGATGCAGCAACGCCTGATGTCGCTGTTGCAATAGCTATTTTACCCTCACCACATACTTTTGCAAGTAGTGCTTTGTATAGATAAGTCTTTCCAGTGCCTCCTGGTCCATCAACAAAGAACACACCTCCTTGGCCACTATTGATTGTTGCAAGTATCTCATCATATGCATATCTCTGTTCTGGGTTTAGGAAAGATGAAAAGCCAAGGTGTTCTGGGTTCACCCCTATCGTCGACTCCTCTGTGATCTCCCTAGCCTCGTTATTTGAGCCATCATACGACTCATCAATTTCTGGAAGAGGGAATGATGATATGTCCTTCCCCATCGATTCAAGCATACTTTTTATATCTAACAAAGCCATCTGCTCAACTGCATGAGGGGACATGTGGTTTAGTCGATAGTCTTCTGTCATAGCTTCCAAGTGCCTGTCCCATAGACCACACACATTGCTGGGCTCACAAAAGACCAATATAGTGGAAAATAGCCTTCGAAGGGAAGATGGCATCTGAAAAACCTCAGCTTCATTAAGACACTCGTCAATAGTATTATCTGACTCGATAAGACCCCTCCTTTCAGCAGCTTCACGAAATGTCGGGAAAACAATACCATCCACTGTCCTTAGGTCTTGGAAAGATGTAGCACCTGTGACATGGTTTAGAAGCACTCTAAGATAATACCTCTCCCCTTCGGCTGGATGAGCAGACACAATTCTCCCGATCTGTGTGCGTTCACCCCTCCTTTTCCAATACTTTCCACCCGAGATCCAAATAAAAGATGTCGGAAAATCCTTATATAAAATTCCCCGGGCCAACTCATACTTCTTGTTTGCTTCAAAATACTCGGTTAGCATGGTCTTGGAAGCTCCTTCCTGGGAGAGGACATCATTCAGATTCGCGCCCGCCGGGAATGACACCATGTGCATATTAGGGAGGTGGAGTTGTAGCTGCCTAACAGAAGGAAATATCTCACTAAGGTCAAAACCATAGATCCTCCATAATGCTTCTGGTGGTGTAACCCATCTGGAATCTCTGTATTGCTTTATTTCATCAATGTTTCCGTCACTATCCACCGCGTCGATAGAAACAGATGCTCGATCATGCCCCTTATATATGTATTTAAAGAGGTACTTCACAGCTTTTATGCTTGAGCAAACCTCAACATTGATGTGGCAGTTATACCTTCTTAGTAGGTAAGGATTGTATGGAACAACCCACCTATTGTCTAAATCTTCACCCCGTACCTTCGCACGACGTCCATCATCTCTCCTCCGGTATATGGGATATGAGTCCTTTCCCTGAAGGGTTGACGCATTAAATGGTCGTGGATAGTAGTTCTTGCAGCTACCATTTTGCATGCACACGTTCTTGGGGTTGAGGACTCCACACGGGCCATGCATCATGTGCTTGACGGCCATTTTGTACAACTTTGGGTACTTGGATTTGTCTGGCAATTCAGCAGATATTAGACAATCATATTGCTCTGGCAAGTTAGCTTGTACCTCCCCTCCATGATTAGGAGGAAATGAGCATGTGGTAGACCTCTTTTCTGAAACTCAACGACATACACATATGTTGCTACCTTACCGAGCATGTGCTTCTTAAAAAGTTGTATCTTGAGGTCTTCCAACTTTGCTCGAAATACTCGTACGATAAGATCAGGGCGATCCTGTGGGGTTTGTCCAGGCTCTAGCTCACTAATTATCTCATCCCAATTTGGATTGCAAGTCATGGTTAAAAATATATCTGGTTTCCCATACTTTTGCACCAAGGCCATGGCATCAAGATACCTTCGTCTCCTATCTCTTTTTCCCCCAATAAATGATGTAGGAAGTATAGTCCATTTTCCCACTTCATCCACACGGTTTTCCCCAGCTTGAAGGCTATCAACAACACCTTGGTATAGATCAGCACGTATTTGTTTCTGGTGATTTCTGATATAGTCCAATCTTGAGCTTTCAACCTTGATGTACATATCAACCACATACTGTTGGAACAGTCGTTTACCGTATAGCATGGTGTTAAATACACCACGACATATTTGAAACTTGTAGCAATAGTAGTCTCTAACAGATACGCATAATCGACTATTTGTATATGTACCTATGGAAATGAGAGGTAACAAGAGGAAATATTAAGAAAAGTAAGTACAATGAGGATAAACAAAATGAACACATGCTATTTCCGTTATATGAATTACCTAGACTATGTCGACCACTGCAACGAGATTGAAGTATCTCATTCAAGTTGACGCCATTCTTTGGGATTTCGGGATGCCAACCAATCTCCCCTCTTGGAAAGAATAAAGGGTAAGACAATGGATCATAGCATCCATAATATGGCTGGATGCTATATCTCTTGTTGTCGTTACCAAACAGTACTATGCTATAATCAAAGTGCTTACATAGTTCATTACCCTCAACCAAAATAGCCGCAACCTCCAATGATATAGGCAAGTTATATCTCTGTTGGTCCAACCTCATGTCGGTGTTTAGTTCAATACGGTATTCCTCAAGGTCATCGACTCCACCTAGATTCCTGAATGTCTCAGAATAAGGATTATCCTTGAGGATGTCGACAAGCTTACGAATGACATCTCGGTCTAGGTTTGGGGAGCGCCGAAACCTATGTTGTAAACTGGGATCATCATCATAGAAGTAGAGCTCCAAATGCTTAGTTCCATCTTGAGTTGGACCAAATGAAAAGATGTTGTGGTAAACCTGACCGTGAGCTCGGAACGTATACACTCCTGAACTCATGTTTGTGTATCTATTGTCCAGACTGACTCCAAGGGTGGTGAATGAGAAGTGTCCATTAAAGTACCGAATGTTCTCCCTAAAATGCACGGCATTGGGATCTGAACTTGTGTATAACATTTGAAGTTCCAAGGGAGGTTCTGAGTGTGCTAGGTTAATCTTTCTGGACCGACAACAAAATCCACTTGTTTCATACTGGAACCTCTTTGCACCACAGTGATTGCAATCAGGTTTTGGTGTCAACATGTGAGTACTTACTGGTATATTGTGGTAGACACGATCATATAGGTCAGGGACAATGGTGTCTGTTGTAAAGGCATCTACCAAGTCTTCATCGTCACCTACATATAATGAGATGAATGGCCTTATATAGGTCTTGCTTTTTTTTGTATGTAGAGAAATAAGGTATCCATGGCATTGGCAATACCTCTCCCAGCAAATGCGAAGTACTCATCATCTTGTTCTTCAGACATGTGAGAATCATCATCACCGGCGACAAAGCTTTCTATTGGGGAATCTGAATATACGAAACCATCATGGGGTGATAATGGATTGTCCACTGATGTAGATGTTGGACATTGCACCGATGTGAGTTCCATGTGCTGGATAGTATCATCATCTCCTAAATGTAATTTGAAGATCGATGTTGTTACATATATACAGATGTGTGTGAGAATTACCTTGAATTGTAGCAGAAGTTTGTGCGAGCGTACCTGGGTGGCTAAAGACATAAGAACTTGATGATGGATGTCCCATCAATGAACCTGTAGGGCACTGTAGTGCAACAGAATCCCTGCAGAGGGCATCTCGTTTAGATGCTTAGCTTGCATTATGTTGAGCTAGGAGTGCTTGCCGCTCTTCAGGTGGTAGGCTTTGCCTACGTGCTCGCCGGCGTGCATTTATTTCTTGCCTCTCATCTATTGTCAAACTTTGCCTACGTGCTCGTTGGCTTGCATTCCTCTCATCAAGTGCCATTCGTTGTCTTTTCTCTCTTCTTTGTGCATTAATCTTTTCCCTCTCAGCAGGTGTTAAATTTTGCCGACGTGCTCTAACACGTTCTCGCCTTGCTTGGATTTGTTCTGGTGTACGGCTAGCATATCTTATTGCTTCACGTACACGCTTTCGTCCTATAGCATTTTAATGAGAAATTAATTAAGTAGTTAAATAAAATTACTTATGCACAGAATTTCGCCTTATAGATTTACCTTTTGAGCTTTCTCCTCGCTCCAAGCCCTCAGTTGATATGAGCATGCCATTAGTAGGAAAAATCGTAGATGATTCGTTTGTCACTTCATCATCCAAAGACGACTGACTTGAACTTGTCATATCTATTGGCTCGCATATAAATATACTTGTATGAGGAATTGGCGTGCCACCGGAGCAAGTTCTGCTGGACTTGGCTACAAAATAATGCATTCAAAATGCAGACTGGTTAGATGAAATATAAACTATGAAATGCATAAAAAATGCAGTCAGATTAGATATAAATAATCCAGGATGTTGGGAGTCAGCTATGTAAAGTTTGTATCAGTCAGTACTTTTCCAACTGCTACTGATACAGTATTCAGACGGGAAATAAGCTATGAAATGCATAAAAACTGCAGTCAGATTAGATATAAATAATCCAGGATGTTGGGAGTCAGCTATGTAAGATGTGTATCATTCAGTACTTCTCCAACTGCTACTGATACAGTATTCAGACGGGGTTGTCTAATAACAAAGATGAAGCAATGGTTGATGAGATCGTAGAGAAGATTTTAATATTCATTCACAACCCATACCTTGCCCTTGACGAAGAAGATTAGATGGCGAAGAGCAGTGAATCACACTTCCTCACACTCCGTTCGATCTAAAGGTTGGCGTGACCAACGTGTGACTTCTTGGGGGTGTAGTTTGAGCAGCCTGAGTCCCATATGCCTGCCCACTTATTTATATTGGGCTGCAGGAGTAGTTTCTGGACAGTTCGAACTGGGTGTGCGGATTTGAACTTTGAGTGACAGAAAATTTGAAATTTGGAGGCGGGACGGGTAGGAAGGAGAGGCAACAGCAGAGGCAACCATCACACCAGACCAGCCGTCTCTGAAACAGAGTTTACTGGAGGAAACGGGTGTGGACCAGCAAGTACTCGAAGGGAATGGCCTGCAGCGCGTCGCAGGGAAGCTGGCGCCGGCGCCGCTGAAGAGCCGGCCAGGAGGAGGAGGTGGTGGGCGGCCGGGTTTCTGCATCAGAGGATGAGGCAGGAGTGGCGTCGCGAGCTCGGGGGACGGAACGTGCCGGCGGCGTACTTGCCAACATCGGCGTCATAGGAGATGGGGTGGGGGAAGGAGGAGACGCCGGGAAGGATGGGGAGAAGGTGGGCGGATGGGCTGCTGCGTAAGAGAATAAGGTAAGAGAGGGGTCGCGGAATCAGAGGCGGACGGCGCCGGCGGCGTACTTGCCGACATCGGCGTCGGAGTAGATGGGGTAGGGGAGACAACCGGGAGGAGTGGGAATTGGTGGGCGCAGGGGCTGCTACCTCAGAGGACCAGGGAGGGGAGGCGTCGCGGACTCCGGGGATGAGCGGCGGCGGCTGCGTGTTTGCCGACGTCGTCGTGGAGGAGACGGGGCAGGCGGGGGAAGAAATCGGGGAGGGTCGGAGGGGGGAGGTGGTAGTGAGCGGTGGGGATGTTGCTGCAGTGAGGAGGCGGAAGAGGGTGTTAGGAGCGGACTGCGTCGGCAGCGCCGGCGGTGTGTGGAGCGGCAGCGGCGCTGCCGTCTTTGGTTCCACTGTTTTCTTTCGTTTTCGTGAAGGATCCAATGCCTTCGCTCATAGGATTTGGATAAGGAGGGGATGGCTGGAGCTGAACGAAGAGAATAAGGTTTTTTTTACAAACATAAACCATAGTTAGCTTCCATGCGTTGGATGCACATCTGACGGTCAAAAATCAGGTATGGCAGGCACACCATCACCACCAACTGGGTATTTTATAGGAGTAGAGATGTAAACCTGGGAGATGTGTTATGTGATGTGATATGATGGTTGACTTGAATTTGACCTGGAGTTTTCCTAATTTGAATGAAATAATGTTGTATGTATGTGTGATTGGGCTAAATTTGGCTTGGGCCAAATAATTCTCAACATTAAAAGGCTGGTCGAAACTGGACAAATAATTGGGCCGAAAAAGGCCACATCCCAACAAGCATCGAACAATTTCAAAAAGGGTCGAGGTTTAAAAAAGTTGCATGAATCTCAAAAACTAAAAAGGCTGAATTGTTGGGCTAGGCCAATGTAGCTGACCAAAATTAAAAGGAAAAAAATCATAAATGAGCCGAATTGTTGGGCTAGGCCCATGTAGAAAACCGAATTGGACCGGGTTGATTCTTGTGCCACATCAGCTTTCCACGTTGGATGCCTACGTGGCCTGGGGAGGTTGCTAGTGACCAAAATTTTGGTCGAAGAACCAACGACCTTTTACAAAAGGTCATTAATTTCAGTTTATGACCGCCAGCTTTTGACCTTCTGTTTTTGGTCAAAAATGTCGCAAATGAAAAACTATGACCTTTCAGCGGCCAATAGTGAGGGTCACAAGTTGACATTTCTTGTAGTGCGACGACGAGCTTGCCCTTGGCGATGGCCATGACGACGACGAGGGTGAGCTTGCCCTTGGAGACGGCCGCGCCACCTCCAGCGGCAGCGGCTCCTCCTCCGGTGAGAGTACCAGCGACGTCACCTGCGATGAACCACCATGTCACTGGGCTCAGATCGGGGAAAGCGACGAGCCGCTTCACCGTCGTGCCCCGGTGAAGCGGGAGGAAGACTCGGACTGAGCTCGGGCACAGCTGGAGCCTGGCCTCGGGAGCTGCTGTAGTCGTGTTGCCTGCTTTTGTTTTTTCCCTTTTTCTGCATTTGAAAAAAGTATAGGGCCCTGCTGGGGCATGTAATGAACCATAGCGCTTGCGCCTCTATGCTATGCTTGTTATTTTCCTATCGTGTCATGATACCTGTGTTTCTACAAGGCGCGATTAGGGTAACTTAGCTTGATGTGCTTATGGTAGTCTCCCATGTCGCGAGGGCACGCCTTTCTAGGGGCATGTTCCAAAGGCTTCCTCCTTGATGACTCAATGGCCGTCGAGCCTCAGGAGACATTGTGTAGCTGCAGAGTTTTAGAAGGCCTTAGGAGGCGTCTCGCCCTACCTCGCACAAGCCCCGAGCGTGGGTTGGTTGTGGCTGGTTGTAACGCTCCGTATGTAACTTGCCATATTTGTATTCCAACTCTTGCCATTTCGGCTCTAAGTTATGATATTCCCTCGTGGTTGGGTCTTGTCTTCGTTTTGCATATTGTCCATGTCATGCATTTCATATCATGTCATCATGTGCATCTCATTTGCATACGTGTTCGTCTCATGTATCCGAGCTTTTTCCCCATTGTCCGTTTTGCGATCCGGCACTCCTACATCCTCCAACGTCCCCTTTTGCCTCTTTTCGTGTGCGGGTGTTAAACATTCTCGGATTGGACCGAGATTTGAAAAGCGGTCTTGGTACACCACCGGTAGACCGCCTTTCAAGTTTCGTGCCATTTGGAGTCCGTTTGATACACCAACGGTTAACCGGGGAACCGTAAAGGCCTCGTGTGTGTTGCAGCCCAACACCCCTCCAAAGTGGCCCAAAACCCATCCAAACCCCCTCCATCCTCTCGGTCGTTCGATCACGATCGCGTGGCCGAAAACCGCACCCCATTTGGACTCTCCTAGCTCCATCTAGCTATAAAAACGTCTCCTCCTCCTCCATTCCCGGACGAAACCCTAAAAACCTCCCCCCCCCCCGCCGCCACCGGACACGTCTGCCGCCGCCGCCCGGACCAATCGCGCAGTGCC
>NC_041382.1:303428959-303471704 GCF_002162155.2 Triticum dicoccoides | reverse complement strand
CGCAGTGCCACGTGTCGCCCGCGCCGCCCCCGCACCGCCGGCCCGTCGACGCCAGTGCCTCGCCCCACCGCCCACGACCGCTTCCCGCCGCCTTGGTCGCCGGAACACCGCCCAGCCGCGCCATCTCCAACGCCGGCCAGATCCGGTCGAGGAGCGACCGAATCCAGCGCCCCAAGCTCCGGCCGCCGCCCTCTGATTCCTCTTCGGTGAACCCCTTCTCCGGCGATCCTCGGGAACAGCGCCACCCCAAACCCTAGATCCCGAATCTGAGGTCGACCCCATTTTTTCCCAAAGTCCCTAACATTTTCATGGCATGTTCATTGCATCATAACTTTATGCTCGTAGCTCCGTCTTGGGCGTGCCATATATCAAAATGTTCGTTAGGTTATCCTATTCATTATGTTCCATTGCATCATGCTTGTTTGACTCCATCTTGATGCCCAAATTGTTGATGCAAGAGTGCTATAAAATGTTAGTTCCTGATTTTTATCAGTTTATGAGCATTTGTCATTTTTGCCATGATTATTGTGTGCCTCCTATGGACTTGAGCTCTACATGTGTTTTGGGATATGCCATGCCATCTTTACAGAGGTGTATGCCATGTATTTTTGTGATCAATGTGGTGACTAGCACAAGTATGCAAAGTTGCTCTCGTGATGTTGCTGATTTCAGGGGCTTAGAATTTCACTAAGTCATTTCCCTGATGTTATTTTTATGCCATGTATTCATGTTGCTACAGAGAGATCCATGCCTCTTTTGAGTATGTTCAGTAAGGATGATTTTGACATATGGTTATGCCCTATCCATCCATGTCCTTGTTTGCATTTATGGATCACACTAGTATGACTCAATCTTGCTCTACCTTTGCTATAAAATGTTCCTGGCAGATTGTTTACGTGTTAATCAATTTTGCCAAGGTTGTTGTAGTTGATCCATGCATGCTATAAGTTTGTTCTTGCCATGTTTAGCTTCTTGATCATGTCTTCTTACTGTGTATATGCTTAGTTTGTCATGCAATGCCTTGTGTTGAGTGCATCGAGCTCGCAAAGAGGCCTTCGTAATTCTGTTGATGCCATGTCCAGTTTTTCTGCTAAGTCTGAATCTGTTAACGAAACTTGCTATGTTTACATGGGTTCCATCATATCTTCTGATCCCTTTTGGCTTATGGTCAGTAAAGGACTTTTGTTATATGATTTGATTAGGTTCATTCCATGCCTTTGTTTGCTATGGTCTGTTCCTGTAGCATGTTGATATCTTGCTCTAAACATTGCTTCCTGATGTTAATTCCTGACATGTTAGTATTTTCACTAAGTCTGTGAGGCTGATATCTTTTGCACTTTTGCCATGCTTATTTGAACCTGCTCTTGTGTGATTTAGCCGTAGCTCAGTGTTCATATTTTGTCAAGCATCTTGAGTAGATCACTAACATGTGCTTTGTTGCTATGTTAGAGTGTAGTAGCTTCGATTCTTGTTGCATTCTAGATGGCATCGTGCTGTTTATCGCAGAATAGTGCCATTATTGTTTTGCTTGCCATTTGCAAACCGTGCATCCGATTTCGGTGATCTTTATATCGTTTTCACCCGAAATCAACTCATCTTTCCAACGGCACACTTGGTTTGCCAAGTTGAGGCTTGGTTCAATCTTTTCCTTTCGGAGCACGCATATGCATTGCATAGCACGTCTCGTATATCATGCCATGTTTTGCATCATGTTGCTTGCGCATTGCACCGTGGTTGATTATGGTTTCCTTTGCTTGTGTTCTTGTCTTGGGTAGAGACGGGAGACTAGTTTCTGGTCGAGGAACCCTACGCTTACGAGGATCAAGCTCGCGTCAACTCAGAGTACTTTGCAGGCAAGATGACCATACCCTCGAAATCACTTCTATCTTTGCTTGCTAGTTGCTCGCTCTATTGCTATGCCTATGCCACGATACCTACCACTTGCTTTATCATGCCTCCCATATTGCCATGTCAAACCTCTAACCCACCTTTTCCTAGCAAACCATTGATTGTCTATGTTACCACTTTGCTCAGCCCCTCTTATAGCGTTGTTAGTTGCAGGTGGAGATGGAGTTTGTTCCTTGTTGGAACATGTTTATTGTTGGGATATCATCATTATATCTTGTTTACTTTAATGCACCTATATACTTGGTAAAGGTTGGAAGGCTCGGCCTTATGCCTGGTGTTTTGTTTCACTCTTGCCGCCCTAGTTTCCGTCATACCGGTGTTATGTTCCTTGATTTTGTGTTCCTTACGCGGTTGGGTTATAATGGGAACCCCTTGACAGTTCGCCTTGAATAAAACTCCTCCAGCAAGGCCCAACCTTGGTTTTACATTTGCCTAACAACCTATAACCTTCCCTTGGGTTTTCGCGAGCCCGAGGGTCATCTTTATTTTAACCCCCCCGGGCTAGTTGTAACGCCCTCGATGCGGCTATATCTCCTACGTGTCGAGACACGACTTAGAGGCATAACCGCATTGAAAGCAATGTCGCAAGTTAGGCAATCATCACAACATCCATGTAATACATAATAAGGGAAATAGTAACATAGTTGGCTTACACTCGCCACGTCACACAAAGTACATAAATAACATTACATCATTCAAACACTCATGGTCCGACTACGGCGCCAAAATAAAAGATAAACCCAACATACGACACGGTCCCGATCACCCCAACTGGGCACCACTACTGATCATCAGGGAAAGACACGTAGTATCGGCGTGAGTCCTCGTCGAACTCGCACTTGAGCTCAAGCGCGTCATCTGGAACGGAATCATCAGGCCCTGCATCTGGTGTAATAGTAATCTGTGAGCCACAGGGACTCAGCAATCTCGCACCCTCGCGATCAAGACTATTTAAGCTCATAGGTAAGGCAAGGTAAAATATGTGGAGCTGCGGCAAACGACTAGCATATATGGTGGCTATCCTATTCGCAAAAGAGAGCGAGAAGAGAAGGCAATGCACGGTCGAATAACTAGAGGACAACCTGCGACAAGCATTACTCCAACACCGTGTTCGCTTCCCGGACTCCACCGAGAAGAGGCCATCACGGTAACTCACATGGTTGATTCATTTTAATTAAGTTAAGGTTCAAGTTATCTACAACTAGACATTAACAAATTCCCATCTGCCCATAACCGCGGGCACGGCTTTTGAAAGTTCAATCCCTGCAGGGGGTCCCAACTTAGCCCATGACAAGCTCTCACGGTCAACGAAGAAATAGACCTTCTCCCGAGACATTCCGATCAGGCTCGGTATCCCGGTTCTACAAGACACTTCGACAAGTTAAAACAAATCCAGCAACACCGCCTGAATGTGCCGACAAATCCCGATAGGAGCTGCACATATCTCGTTCTCAAGGCACACTCAGATAGGTCAAGCTACGAGTAAAACCAACCCTCAAGTTGCCTCGAGGTGGCCCCGCAGGCTGCCAAGTTCGGACCAACACTCAGAGGAGCACTGGCCCAAGGGGTTTAAATAAGATGACCTTCAGATTCCGGAAACCAAGGGAAAAAGAGGCTAGGTGGCAAATGGTAAAACCAAGGTTGGGCATTGCTGGAAAAGCTTTATTCAAGGCGAACTATCAAGGGGTTCCCATTATCACCCAACCGCGTAAGGAACGCAAAATCCGGGAACATAACACCGATATGACGGAAACTAGGGTGGCAAGAGTGGAACAAAACACTAGGAGAGAGGCTGAGCCTTCCACCCTTTACCAAGTATTTGATGCAATAAGATAACATGGCAATATAATGATATCCCAACCAGTAAATAATGTTCCAACAAGGAACAGCCTCCAATCTTCACCTGCAACTAGCAACGCTATAAGAGGGCTGAGCAAAGCGGTAACATAGCCAATCAATGGTTTGCTAGGACATGGGGGGTTAGAGGTTTGACATGGCAATTTGGGAGGCATGATAAGCAAGTGGTAGGCATCGTAGCATAGGCTTAGCAAAAGAGCGAGCATCTAGCAAAGCAAAGATAGAAGTGATTTCGAGGGTATGATCATCTTGCCTGCAACGTTGTCAGAGTTGACTGGATCCTCGAAAGCAAACTCAACGGGCTCCTCATTAGCGAACTCGTCTCCCGGCTCTACCCAAACAAGACAAACAAATAAACAAGGACACAATCAACCACGTGCAAACTCAAACAACAGGTGCAAAGATGGTATGCTATGTAGGATGCCATATGTGATGCATATGCAAGATTTGACAAGGAATGCATGAACCTGGCCTCAACTTGGAAAACCAAGTGTGCCACTGGAAAGATGAGACGAAATCTCTTGAAAATGATATAAAGAACACCGGAATCGGAGTTACGGTTTGGAAATGGCAAGCAATTCAAATATGGCACCGTTCTGCGATTTACAGCAAGTAGCCAACTAAATGCAACGGGATGAACATGCTAAAGCACCCAAACATGGCATCAAAATACATCGCAGGGATCCATTCATGAAGCTTAACAAAAGACTTGCACTGAGCTACGGCCAATGCATCCATTAACAGGTTCAAACAAGCATGGCAAAAATGCATTTGGTAAACAGATTTCAGACTAGTGAAATTAACACTTGTCTGGAATTTCAGATCAGATAGCCCTCTTTGGAGCAACAAAACTATATGCTACAGGACCTAAACATGGCAAAGTAAATCATGGAATGTAGATACTCAAAGAGCTTAACAAAAGTCCCTTAGTGATCTTGAGCCAAAAGGGATCAGAAAATATATTTGCAAGCATGTGAACATGGCAAAAACATAATCAGTTCTCAGACTTAGTGAAAACTGGAGCATGCTGAAACAGATATCAAGTAGGCATGTTTACGAGCTCGATGCACTCACTACGGAGCATGTCATGACAATCTAAGCATACACCCATCAAGAATACACAAAATACAAGCTAGACATGGCAAGAACAATAACATAGCATGCACGGATCAACTACAACATCATCGGCAAAATCGCTAACAAGTAGACAATCTGCCCAGATTCACAAAATAGCAAAAGTAGAGCTCGATTGACTCAAGCTAGGGTGCTCCATAATTGCAAACAAAGACATTGATGGATAGAGCACTACAAGATTAGCACTACAAGTCTCGGTCCAATCCGGAAATGTTTAGTCCCCACACACGAAAGAAAGATAGAAATGACCACCAGAGGAGAACGAAGCGCCGGAATGCAAAACGGACAACGGGGAAAATGCTCGAATGCCTGAGATGAACATGTATGCAAATGCAATGCTCATGATGACATGATATGAGATGCATGACAACAACAACACACGGAGACAAAAACCCGAAGCCGAGAAAATAGAATAACTTAACGCCGGAAACGGCAAGAGTTGGAATACATAAAGGGTAAATCATATCCGGGGTGTTACAACACTCCACCACTATGAAAGGATCTCGTCCCGAGATCTAGGACTGAAAGAACGCCGGGTATTCAGAACGGAGGTGATCCTCACGTTCCCAGGTGGCTTCACGGTCGGAATGGTGTGACCACTTGACTTTAAGGAATTTGATTGACTTGTTGCGAGTCTTGCGTTTAGTCTCTTCAAGAATAGCAACGGGGTGCTCACGGTAAGAGAGATCTTCCTGGAGCTCAATGTCTTCGAAGTTGACGATGCGGTCAGGAGTCTTGAAGCACTTTCGAAGCTAAGAGACATGGAACACGTCATGCACATTTGCAAAGTTTGAAGGAAGCTCGAGTTGATAGGCGAGATCGCCTCTCTTGCTGACGATCTCTAGGGGCAAGCTTCCCTTTGATACCGAAGCGACGAGTACCTTTCATAGGAGAGACGCGGAGGTAAACATGATCTCCGATCTCGAAAGCCAAATCACAATGCTTACTATCATAGTAGCTCTTCTGGGGCGATTGGGCTGCTTTGAGGTTATCGCGAATGACTTTGCACATTTCCTCTGCCTCTGTGATTAAGTCATTACCCAAAAGCTGACGTTCACCGGTTTTAGACCAGTTGAGAGGGGTATGGCACTTCCTGCCATACAGAATTTCAAATGGGGCCTTGCCCGAACTTGCTTGAAAATTGTTGTTGTAGGAGAATTCAGCATATGGAAGACAATCCTCCCACTTCATGCCGAAGGAGATCACACAAGCCCTGAGCATATCTTCAAGAATCTAGTTGACATGCTCGACTTGACCGCTAGTTTGAGGATGGAAAGTTGTGCTGAAGCGGATGTTGGTGCCCATGGCCTTCTGAAAAGAATCCCAAAACTTGGAGGTAAAGATGCTGCCACGGTCTGAAGAGATCACTTGTGGAATACCGTGCAGAGAGACAATCTGAGGGGTATAGAGTTCCGCCAATTGAGCTGCAGTGATTGACTCTTTGATAGGCAGAAAGTGAGCCACTTTAGTGAGTTTGTCGATGACAAGAATATAGTATCATTGCCACGCTTGGACTTTGGAAACCCAGTCACGAAGTCCATCTCAATATGGTCAAACTTCCATTCTGGAATGGCAAGAGGTTGGAGGAGACCAGCTGGCCTTTGGTGTTTAGCCTTCACTCTTCTGCAGACATCACATTCATTCACGAACTAAGCAATCTCGCGCTTCATTCGAGTCCACCAATAAGCCTGTTTGAGGTCCTGATACATCTTCGTACTCCCAGGGTGGATGGAGAGGAGAGAATTGTGAGCCTCATTCATGATCACTTTACGAAGGTCACCTTTGGGCACGACAATACGATCCTCGAAGAAGAGAGTATCCTTGTCATCAAGGCGGTAGCACTTGTACTTGGGTTGACTCTTGGCAATCCCAATCTTCACCTTCTTTACCATAGCATCAAGAAGCTGGGCCTGGCGAATCTGGTCTACCAAGGTAGGAGAAACTTGAAGGTTGGCGAGGAAACCTTGAGGAACAACTTGCAAATTAAGTTTGCGGAAAGCTTCACAAAGCTCGGGTTGATAAGGCTTGAGAATAAGACTGTTGCAATAAGCCTTCCTGCTCAATGCGTCAGCAATCACATTGGCCTTGCCTGGAGTATACTCGATACTCGGATTATACTCTTGAATCATTTCGACCCATCGAGTCTGCCTGAGGTTGAGATTAGGCTGAGTGAAGATGTACTTGAGATTCTTGTGATCAGTGAAGATGTCCACTTTTCTTCCCAATAAGAGATGTCTCCAAGTCAAAAGAGCATGCACAACTGCCGCCAACTCGAGGTCATGAGTGGGGTAGTTCTTTTCATTGGGCTTCAACTGGCGAGAGGTATAAGCAACAACTTTCTTCTCTTGCATCAAAACTGCACCAAGTCCTTGGAGTGATGCATCACAAAAAACCTCATACTGTTTGGATTCATCAGGCGGAGTCAGAACTGGAGCAGTGACCAATTTCTCTTTCAAAGTGTTGAAAGAAATGTCACACTCCGGAGACCAAACGTACTTGACGTGCTTCTGGAGAAGATTTTGAGAGAGGCTTCGCGATCTTAGAAAAGTTCTCCACGAACCTTCTACAATAGCTTGCTAGACCGAGGAAGCTACGGAGTTGCTTCACATTCTGAGGAGGTTCCCAATTCACAATTGCAGACACCTTCTCAGGATTCACCGCAATGCCCTTGGCAGAGATGATATGTCCAAGATAAAGAACCTCATCGAGCCAAAATTCGCACTTGGAGAACTTGGCGTAGAACTGATGTTCCCTGAGCTTATTGAGCACCAAACGCAAATGCTTGGCATGATCTTCCTTGTTCTTCGAAAAGACTAGAATGTCGTCGAGATAGACCAAAACGAAGTCATTGGTGTAGGTGTTGAAGATGAAGTTCATCATGTGAGAGAAAGTCGGAGGAGCGTTGACGAGGCCAAAAGACATGACAGTGTATTCATAAGAACCATAGCTTGTCTGAAAGCCATCTTGGTAATATCTTGCTCACGGATTCGAATATGATGATAACCCATACGGAGATCAAGCTTGGAGAAAACCTGGGCACCTTTGAGTTGTTCGAACAGCTCGTTGATGTTGGGAAGTGGGTACTTGTTCTTGATAGTCTTCTTGTTCAATGGACGGTAATCAACGCAAAGTCGGTCTGTTCCGTCCTTCTTCTTCACAAAAAGAACACCACAACCCCATGGAGAAGAACTAGGCCGGATGAGACCCATTCTTTCTTGAATATCGAGTTGTTTCTTCAGCTCCTTCAACTCTTCAGGTCCGAGCTTGTAAGGACGTTTGCACACAGGTTCCGTGCCAGGCTCAAGATCGATGACGAATTCAACTGGCCGGTGCGGAGGCATTCCTGGAAGCTCTTCTGGAAAGACATCTTGATATTCGCAAACGACTGGAATATGCGAGATGGCGTCGAGTTCACCCTTCTCATTGAGAGAAAACAGACGGATTGTATCATCACGAGCGGCAAAGACAATTACATCCTCAGATGAATGAGTCAATTGAATCTGCCTGGCTGCACAATCAAGCCGAGCCTTGTGCTTAGAAAGCCAATCCATTTCGAGAATAAGATCAATATTTGAGTTGCCAAGGACCATTGGAGAAGAAAGAAACTTGTAGTCGCCCAAGGTGATAGTAACATCTGGAACCTCCAGACTTGCACTCAAGCGTTTGCCAGGAGAAACGATATCCATTTGTTTACCCAAATGAGAAGAAACGAATTCATGCTTGGTAAAAAATGGCTTTGACATGAAACAATGCGATGCACCAGTGTCAAAAAGAACTTTTGCAGGAATATCGTTAACAGGAAGGTTACCCATGATGACATCTGACGAGTCCTCTGCCTGAGCTGCATTCATCAAATTGACCTTGGCGTGCTTGGGGTTATGCTTGACCACAGCTGTACTTGCCGATCTCACAGGAGGAGGAGGAGGAAGACGCCTCTGATTGAAGCATTTGTTGGCATAGTGACCCTTCTGTTGGCACTTGTTGCACGTGACCTCTGAAAGCGGAGGGTGGTATGGAGCACTCGACCTTGGGCTTGAGACGAAGTCTTGTTCTGAAAGCCAGGGTTGGGTGGGTGGGAAGATCCACTGCCACCTTTGCTCTTCTGATATGGCTGACGGAATGGAGGAGGAGGAAGCCAATATTTCTGCTGCTTGGCCACTTGAGTAGAGGAAGACGGAGTAGCATCTCTGACTCGCTTCTTGGAAGCATCACACCTCAGTTAAGCAGCCTCTTGCTTCAATGCCATGTTGTAGAACTCATCGTACTTCAAGGGCTCAAAGAGAACAAGAGCTAGCTGGATTTCTTCTCTGAGACCACCCCTGAACTGATATATCATGCTCTTCTCATCAAGGACGTCCTGCTTAGCAAAGCGCGCGAGCTTCTGGAACAACTTGTTGTAGTCATAGACAGACAAAGAGCCTTGCTTCAGGTTGTGGAATTCCTCACGCTTGCTTTCAACCACGCTCTGAGGGATATGATGAGCTCGGAAATCTTGATGGAATTCATCCCAGGTAATCACACGTCCACCTCTGGAATCCTTGTACTGCTGGAACCACTCTGCAGCTTGGTCTTTAAGTTGGAAGGAAGCGAACTTGACAAAGTCCTCAGGCCTGACGTTACTGCACTCGAAATGCTTGCACAGATCCACGAGCCAATCGTCAGCATCAGTTGCCTCAACACAATTGCTGAAAGTATTTGGCCCGTTAGCAAGGAACTGGTTGAGTGTAGCAAAGTGATTCTGATTGTTGCCTTGGTTGCCTTGGTTGCCTTGATTCGCTTGATTGCGCTCTTGAAGAATTTGCATGATCAACTGCGTGTTTGCATTAGTAGCGGCCATCACAGCTTGCCATGCCTCCGAAGGAGGTCGAGGTGGTGGCGGATCAGGATTCGGAGTCGTGCGCGTTGGAGGAGCCATCCTGAAGAGGTTGACATCCATTAGCACATTGATAGACAAATATTGAAGATGAATCCAACGGAATGAAATTGCAACAAATAGTCTTCACATCCGAACAAAATGAACGAATGCATTCCACTTGAAATGGTCACATATCCATAAATTGAGAAGCCACTTAGAATTTAGGTAGAGAAATAAATCAACAAGGTACGGATCAAGAACGAATACTCGGTAAGAAATCTCAATCTCAAACCAAATATCCGTGGAAGAAGAACTAGAGCTACAAGAATTCCCACCTATGAAACTCCCGAACCTTTTTGGTTATGCAATCAGGTGTTGGGGATACAGAGGAAGCATAATATCTCACCCAAATCTAGCAAACCCTACATCTAGCTGTATCCATCCTTCAACACATAACCGAGAAAAACTTTGGAAACCATCTACCTCAACCTTCGAAAAGCATCCGTTATACAAGTTATGGCGATACTCCTGAACTCCCGCCCCAGTACTGGGTGGCGTCGAGGTTATCTCACCAACGAACTGCATAAAAGAGATTTTCGATGTCGGCGTACTAAACTCAGGTATTCCAGAATTGCAACGATAAAATTGTGACGACAACACCTCGGAGCTCAACTCCCCGGGACAGTGCCACAAAACCCCTGACAGGAGGCACCAAGACAATGTTCTCGTCACAAAACCATCGGGACGATTCCAAGATACCCGCATGATCCTAAATTTTTTTAGTGAAATTTGAGAAGAGAAGAGTCAAAACTCTACGTCAGGAAGCCTTACCAGAGCGATGAGGAGACTGGGAAGTAAAAAGAATTCCTAAACTCTCCGATATATAATTCCTAAATGACTCAAAACATTTTTCTCGACTCAACTCGGCCGCTAATAACGATCAAGCAATGGGGCTCCTAAGGTCGGGATGGCTCTGATTACCAACTTGTAACGCCCTCGATGCGGCTATATCTCCTATGTGTCGAGGCACGACTTAGAGGCATAACCGCATTGAAAGCAATGTCGCAAGTTAGGCAATCATCACAACATCCATGTAATACATAATAAGGGAAATAGTAACATAGTTGGCTTACACTCGCCACGTTACACAAAGTACATAAATAACATTACATCATTCAAACACTCATGGCCCGACTACGGCGCCAAAATAAAAGATAAACCCAACATGCGACACGGTCCCGATCACCCCAACTGGGCACCACTACTGATCATCAGGGAAAGACACGTAGTATCAGCGTGAGTCCTCATCGAACTCCCACTTGAGCTCAAGCGCATCATCTGGAACGGAATCATCAGGCCCTGCATCTGGTGTAATAGTAATCTGTGAGCCACAGGGACTCAGCAAACTCGCACCCTCGCGATCAAGACAAGGTAAAATATGTGGAGCTGCGGTAAGCGACTAGCATATATGGTGGCTATCCTATTCGCAAAAGAGAGCGAGAACAGAAGGCAATGCACGGTCGAATAACTAGAGGACAACCTACGACAAGCATTACTCCAACACCATGTTCGCTTCCCGGACTCCGCCGAGAAGAGGCCATCACGGTAACTCACACGGTTGATTCATTTTAATTAAGTTAAGGTTCAAGTTATCTACAACCGGACATTAACAAATTCCCATCTGCCCATAACCGCGGGCACGGCTTTCGAAAGTTCAATCCCTGCAGGGGGTCCCAACTTAGCCCATGACAAGCTCTCACGGTCAACGAAGGAATAGACCTTCTCCTGAGACATTCCGATCAGGCTCGGTATCCCAGTTCTACAAGACACTTCGACAAGTTAAAACAAATCCAGCAACACCGCCCGAATGTGCCGACAAATCCCGATAGGAGCTGCACATATCTCGTTCTCAGGGCACACTCAGATAGGTCAAGCTACGAGTAAAACCAACCCTCAAGTTGCCCCAAGGTGGCCCCGCAGGCTGCCAAGTTCGGACCAACACTCAGAGGAGCACTGGCCCAAGGGGTTTAAATAAGATGACCTTCGGGCTCCGGAAACCCAAGGGAAAAAGAGGCTAGGTGCCAAATGGTAAAACCAAGGTTGGGCATTGCTGTAAAAGCTTTATTCAAGGCGAACTATCAAGGGGTGTCCATTATCACCCAACCGCGTAAGGAACGCAAAATCCGGGAACATAACACCGATATGACGGAAACTAGGGTGGCAAGAGTGGAACAAAACACTAGGAGAGAGGCCGAGCCTTCCACCCTTTACCTAGTATATAGATGCATTAAGATAACATGGCAATATAATGATATCCCAAGCAGTAAATAATGTTCCAACAAGGAACAGCCTCCAATCTTCACCAGCAACTAGCAACGCTATAAGAGGGCTGAGCAAAGCGGTAACATAGCCAATCAACGGTTTGCTAGGACATGGGGGGTTAGAGGTTTGACATGGCAATTTGGGAGGCATGATAAGCAAGTGGTAGTCATCGTAGCATAGGCATAGCAAAAGAGCGAGCATCTAGCAAAGCAAAGATAGAAGTGATTTCAAGGGTATGATCATCTTGCCTGCAACGTTGTCAGAGTTGACTGGATCCTCGAAAGCAAACTCAACGGGCTCCTCGTTAGCAAACTCATCTCCTGGCTCTACCCAAACAAGACAAACAAACAAACAAGGACACAATCAACCACGTGCAAACTCAAACAACATGGTGCAAAGATGGTATGCTATGCGGGATGCCATATGTGATGCATATGCAAGATTTGACAAGGAATGCATGAACCTGGCCTCAACTTGGAAAACCAAGTGTGCCACTGGAAAGATGAGATGAAATCGCTTGAAAACGATATAAAGAACACCGGAATCGGAGTTACGGTTTGGAAATGGCAAGCAATTCAAATATGGCACCGTTCTGCGATTTACAGCAAGTAGCCAACTAAATGCAACGGGATGAACATGCTACAGCACCCAAACATGTTATCAAAATACATGGCAGGGATCCATTCATGAAGCTTAACAAAATACTTGCACTGAGCTATGTCCAATTCATCCATTAACAGGTTCAAACAAGCATGGCAAAAATGCATTTGGTAAACAGATTTCAGACTTAGTGAAATTAACACTTGTCTGGAATTTCAGATCAGATAGCCCTCTTTGGAGCAACAAAACTATATGCTACAGGACCTGAACATGGCAAAGTAAAGCGTGGCATGGAGCTACTCAAAGAGCTTAACAAGAGTCCCTTAGTGACCTTGCGCCAAAAGGGATCAGAAAATATATTTGCAAGCATGTGAACATGGCAAAAACATAATCAGTTCTCAGACTTAGTGAAAACTGGAGCATGCTGAAACTGATATCAAGTAGGCATGTTTACGAGCTCGATGCACTCACTACGGAGCATGTCATGACAATCTAAGCATACACCCATCAAGAATACACAAAATACAAGCTAGACATGGCAAGAACAATAACATAGCATGCATGGATCAACTACAACATCATCGGCAAAATCGCTAACAAGTAGACAATCTGCCCAGATTCACAAAATAGCAAAAGTAGAGCTCGATTGACTCAAGCTAGGGTGCTCCATAATTTCAAACAAAGACATTGATGGATTGAGCACTACAATATTAGCAAATCATCCTTACTGATCATCCTCAAAAGAGGCACGGATCACTAGGAAACAACAAGAACATATGGCATAATGAGATAAATAGACCAAGGACTTAGTGGAAATGCTAATACCCTGAAATCGGCATTAACAAGTGCACCACTTTGCAAGCTTGTGCTAGTCACCACACACATCACAAAAATACATGGGTTGCATCTCTGTATAGATGGCAAAACATATAACAAAACACATGTAGAGCACAGGGGCATATCATGCACACACTAATCATGGCAAAAATGACAAATATCTAATTGGAGCAGTAGATCTGACAAATATCTCAGATAGCACTCTTCTAAAAGCATTTCGGGCATCAAGATAAACTCAAAAGAAAATGATGCAATGAGATGAAATTATGTGCTCTCTGAGACGAACATTTTGCTATGCTATATGCCCAAAACAAAGCTATGGATGCAGAGATATAGCATGAACAAGAATGCAAAATATTTAAGGACTTAGGGAAAAAGACAACCCCTAGGGTTTCCAGATCCAGATCTGGGGCGCGGGAACCGAGGTCCGCCGTGGTCTGCGCCGGAGCTCCTGTACGCCGAAGGGAGAGGGTTCGCCGGAGGAGGCTCGCCGGAGGACTCGTGGTGGCCGGAGGAGGCGGCGGTTGGCGGCCAGAGGGAGCAGCGTGGTGGGGCGGCGCCGGGGCGAGGAGATGACGTCGGGCGGCGATGGAGGCGATGGTCGGCGAGGCGGACCGCGGCGGCGTGGCGGCGCCGGCCGGCGAGGTGAAGGCGGCGTCGGGCGGCGGGGCGAAGGAGGCGCGAGGCGTGGGGCGGCTCAGGCCCGATCCGGCCCGGGGCGGGCTCCCCGTGGGCCGAGCGGGCCGTGGCGGTGGTGGGTGGCGGCATGCCACGTGTCGCGCGCCGATTGGCGCGGGCGCGGTGGCGGGATTTGTCCGGCGCGCGGATGGAGCGAGGCTAGGGTTTGAGGAAGGAGAGACCCGAAATTTCGGAGGAGGGGCTAGTTTTATAGGTAGAGGGAGCTAGGAGTTTCCAAATGAGGTGCGGTTTTTGGCCACGCGATCGTGATCGAACGCTCTAGATGATGGAGAGGTTTTTGGTGGGTTTTGGGCCAACTTGGAGGGGTGTTGGGCTGCAACACACACGAGGCCTCTTCGGTCCCTCGGTTAACCGTTGGAGTATCAAATGAAGTCCAAATGATACGGAACTTGACAGGCGGTCTACCGGTAGTAAACCAAGGCCGCTTGGCAAGTCTCGGTCCAATCCGGAAATGTTTAGTCCCCACACACGAAAGAAAGATATAAATGACCACCAGAGGAGAACGAAGCGCAGAATGCAAAACGGACAATGGGGAAAATGCTCGAATGCCTGAGATGAACACGTATGCAAATGCAATGCTCATGATGACATGATATGAGATGCATGACAACAACAACACACGGAGAAAAAAACCCGAACCCGAGAAAATAGAATAACTTAACGCCGGAAACAGCAAGAGTTGGAATACATAAAGGGTATATCATATCCGGGGTGTTACACTAGTGCTCCTTTGAGTGTTGGTCCGAAACGGGCAGCCTGCGGGGCCACCTCGGGGCAACTCAAGGGTTGGTTTTACTCGTAGCTTGGCCTATCCAGTGTGCCCTGAGAATGAGATACGTGCGACTCCTATCGGGATTTGTCGGCACATCAGGTGGCTTTGCTGGTCTTGTTTTACCATTGTCGAAATGTCTTGTAACCGGGATTCCGAGTCTGATCGGGTCGTCCTGGTAGAAGGAATATCCTTCCTTGACCGTGAGAGCTTGTGATGGGCTAAGTTGGGACACCCCTGCAGGGATTTGAACTTTCGAAAGCCGTGCCCGCGGTTATGGTCAGATGAGAATTTGTTAATATCCGGTTGTAGAAAACCTGACACTTAACTTAATTAAAATGAATCAACAGCGTGTGTAGCCGTGATGGTCTCTTTTCGGCAGAGTCCGGGAACAGAACACGGTCTCGTGTTATGCTTGAACGTAAGTAGTTTCAGGATCACTTCTTGATCTTTGTAGTTTGTCGACCGTGCTTTGCTTCTCTTCTCGCTCTCATTTGTGTAAGTTAGCCACTATATATGCTAGTGCTTGCTGCAACTCCACCTCACTCCCTTTTCCTACCCATAAGCTTAAATAGTCTTGATCGCGAGGGTGTGAGATTGCTGAGTCCCCGTGACTCACAGATTACTTCCAAAACCAGATGCAGGTGCCGATGATGCAATCCCAGGGGATGCGACCGAACTCAAGTGGGAGTTCGACGAGGATTTAGGGCTTTACTATGTTTCCTTTCCAGACGATCAGTAGTGGAGCCCAGTTGGGGCAATCGGGGATCTTTTGCATTTGGGGTTGTCTTTATTTTGATTCCGTAGTCGGACCTTGATTGTATTCTGGATGATGTAATGCTATATTTATGTGTTGTGTGAAGTGGCGATTGTAAGCCAACTCTTTATCTCTATCTTATTCAGTACATGGGATGTGTAAAGATTAACCCTCTTGCGACATGCCTACTACGCGGTTATGCCTCTAAGTCGTGCTCCGACACGTGGGAGATATAGCCGCATCGTGTTCTCTATGGCAGAAAGTGTCGTACCCCTCTTAACTAGCTAGAGACTGGTGAACGCCAACTTCTTGGCAATGACTTGATCACGGAGGCTGAAGAAATGTGCAAAGTCATTCGTGAAAATCTCAAAGCCGCGCAATCCCGCCAGAAGAGTTACTATGATAGCAAGCATCGTGACTTGGCTTTCGAGATCGGATACCATGTCTACCTCCATGTCTCTCCAATGAAAGGTACCCGTCGCTTCGGTATCAAAGGGAAGCTTGCCCCTAGATACGTGGGTCCTTTCAAGATCATTGGCAAAAGAGGCGACCTCGCCTATCAACTTGAGCTTCCATCCAACTTTGCAAATGTGCACGGCGTGTTTCACGTGTCTTAGCTTCGCAAGTGTTTCAAGACTCCTGGACGCACCATCAACTTCAAAGAGATTGATCTCCAAGAAGACCTGTCTTATCATGAGCATCCCGTTGCTATTCTTGAAGAAACCGAGCGCAAGACTCGCAACAAGTCTATCAAATTTCTGAAACTGAAGTGGTCACATCATTCCGACCGAGAAGCCACCTGGGAACGTGAGGACCACCTCCATTCCGAATATCCGGAGTTTTTCCAGTCCTAGATCTTGGGACGAGATCCTTTCATAGTGGTGGAGTGTTGTAACGCCCCATATGTAACTTGCCATATTTGTATTCCAACTCTTGCCATTTCGGCTCTAACTTATGATATTCCCTCATGGTTGGGTTTTGTCTTTGTTTTGCATTTTGTCCATGTCATGCATTTCATATCATGTGCATCTCATTTGCATACGTGTTCATCTCATGTATCTGAGCTTTTTCCCCGTTGTCCGTTTTGCGATCCGGCACTCCTACGTCCTCCGGCGTTACCTTTTGCCTCTTTTCGTGTATGGGTGTTAAACGTTCTCAGATTGGACCGAGATTTGACAAGCAGTCTTGGTACACCACCGGTAGACCGCCTGTCAAGTTTCGTGCCATTTGGAGTCTGTTTGATACTCCAACGGTTAACCCATCCAAACCCCCGCCATAAAACTCCTCCAGCAAGGCCCAACCTTGGTTTTACATTTGCCTAACAACCTATAACCTTCCCTTGGGTTTTCGCGAGCCCGAGGGTCATCTTTATTTAAACCCCCCCCCCCGGGCCAGTGCTCCTCTGAGTGTTGGTCTGAAACGGGAAGCCTGCGGGGCCACCTCGGCCAACTCGAGGGTTGGTTTTACTTGTAGCTTGGCCTATCCGGTGTGCCCTGAGAACGAGATACATGTGACTCCTATCGGGATTTGTCGGCACATCGAGCGGCTTTGCTGGTCTTGTTTTACCATTGTCGAAATGTCTTGTAACCGGGATTCCAAGTCTTGGGAGAAGGAATATCCTTCGTTGATCGTGAGAGCTTGTGATGGGCTAAGTTGGGACACCCATGCAGGGATTTGAACTTTAGAAATCCATGCCCGCAGTTATGGGCAGATGGGAATTTGTTAATATCCGGTTGTAGAGAACCTGACACTTAACTTAATTAAAATGAATCAACAACGTGTGTAGCCGTGATGGTCTCTTTTCGGCGGAGTCCGGGAAGAGAACACGGTCTCATGTTATGCTTGAACGTAAGTAGTTTCAGGATCACTTCTTGATCTTTGTAGTTTCTCGACCGTGCTTTGCTTCTCTTCTCGCTCTCATTTGCGTAAGTTAGCCACTATATATGCTAGTGCTTGCTGCAGCTCCACCTCACTCCCTTTTCCTACCCATAAGCTTAAATAGTCTTGATCGCGAGGGTGTGAGATTGCTGAGTCCCTGTGACTCACAGATTACTGCCAAAACTAGATGTAGGTGCCGATGATGCCATTCCAGGGGATGCGACCGAACTCAATTGGGAGTTCGACAAGGATTCAGGGCGTTACTATGTTTCCTTTCCAGACGATCATCCCAACAGGGCACCACTACTGATCATCCGGAAAGGAAACATAGTAACGGCCAAGATCTTCGTCGAACTCCCACTTGAGCTCGGTTGCATCACCTGCACTGGTATCATCGGCACCTACAACTATTTTGGTAGTATCTGTGAGTCACGAGGACTCAGCAATCTCAAAACCCACGAGATCAAGACTATTTAATCTTATGGGTAGGATGTGGTTATGAGGTGGAGTGGCAGCAAGTGCTAAGCAAATATGGTGGCTAACATACGAGTACAAGAGTAAGATGAGAAACTACGCAACGGTCGTAAACTAGAAGTGATCAAGAAGTGATCCTGACCTACTTACATTCATACGTAACACAACCGTATTCACTTCCCGGACTCCGCTGAAAAGAGACCATCATGGTCACACGCGCAGTTGGGGCATTTTAATTAAGTCAAGTGTCAAGTTCTCTACAAACGGATATTAACTAATTCCCATCTGCCACATAACCACGGGCATGGCTCTCGAAAGTTTATAACCTGCAGGGGTGTCCCAACTTAGCCATCACAAGCTTGCATGATGAATGAAGGATTTTCCTTCTCCTGGAACAACTCGATCAGTCTCGGAATCCCGGTTACAACACATTTCGACAATGGTAAAACAAGACCAGCAAGACCGCTCGATGTGCCGACAAATCCCGATAGGAGTCGCACGTATCTCGTTCTTAGGGCACACCGGATGGGACAAACTATGACTAAAACCAACCCTCGAGTTTCCCCGAGGTGGCCTCGCAGGCTGCTCGGTTCAGACCAACACTCAAAGGAGCACTGGCCCGGGGGGTTGATTAATAAAATCCTCGGGTTAATTACTCCCTAGGCAAATTTTAGTTGTTATTAGGAAAATGGTAAAACCAAGGTTGGGCCTTGTTGGAGGAGTTTTATGCATACGGAACTGTCAAGGGGGTCCCATGACCCCAACCACGTAAGGAACACAAAAATCAAGGAACATAACACTGGTGTGACGAAAACTAGGGCGGCAAGAGTGGAACAAAACACCAAGCAAAAGGCCAAGCCTTCCACCCTTTCCAAGTATATAGATGCATTAATTAAATAAGAGATATTGTGATATCCCAACATATCCATGTTCCAACATGGAACAACCTGCAAGGCACCTGCAACTAGCAACGCTACAAGAGGGGTTGAGCAAAAGCGGTAACATAGCCAAACAACGGTTTGCTGGGAAGGTGGGTGAGAGGCTTGACAAGGCAATATGGGAGGCATGATTAACAAGTGGTAGGTAGCGCGACATAGCGATACAACAAACAACTAGGAAGCAAATATAGAAGTGATATCGGGGGTAATGATCATCTTGCCTACAAAGTTCTAAGGGTTGTCGAAAGCAAGAACTCGTCTCCCGGCTCTACCCAAAGCAAGAACACAAGCAATGGAACAACAATCAATCACGGTGCAACGCACAAGCAACATGATGCAAGACATGGCATGGAATGCAAGATATGACGTGCAATGCATATGGGTACTCTGGAAGGGAAAGGGTGATCATGGCATCAACTTGGCAAACCAAGCACGTGTAACGCCCTCGATGCGGCTATATCTCCCACGTGTCGAAGCACGACTTAGAGGCATAACCGCATTGAAAGCAATGTCGCAAGTGAGGTAATCTTCACAACAACCCATGTAATACAATAAGGGAATAAAAGTACATAGTTGGCTTACACTCGCCACGTCACACAAATAACATGAATAACATTACATTCATCCAATTACACTCAAGGTTCGACTACGGAACCAAAATGAAGATAAACCCCAATGCAACATAGTCCCCGATCGCCCCAACTAGGCACCACTAATGATCATCTGGGAAAGACACGCAGTAACGACGAGAGTCTTCATCGAACTCCCACTTGAGCTCGGTCATATCATCTAGAGCGGTATCATCGGTCCCTGCATCTGGTTTTGGAAGGAATCTGTGAGTCACGGGGACTCAGCAATCTCACACCCTCGCGATCAAGACTATTTGAGCTTATAGGTATGGTAAAAGGTATGATGTGGAGCTGCAGCAAGCGACTAGCATATTTGGTGGCTAACATATGCGCAAAAGAGAGCAAGAAGAGAAGGCAAAGGCACGAGCGACAAACTATGATCAAGAAGTGATCTTAGAACAACCTACGTCAAGCATTACTCCAACACCATGTTCACTTCCCGGACTCCACCGAGAAGAGATCATCACGGTTACACACGCGGTTGGTGCATTTTAATTAAGTTAAGTTTCAGGTTTTCTACAACCGGACATTAACAAATTCCCATCTGCCCATAACCGTGGGAACGGCTTTCGAAAGTTCAAATCCTTGCAGGGGGAGTCCCAACTTAGCCCATCACAAGCTCTCACGGTCAACGAAGGATATTCCTTCTCCCAAGACAATCCGATCAGACTCGGCATCCCGGTTACAAGACATTTCGACAATGGTAAAACTAAACCAGCAAAGCCGCCCGAATGTGCCGACAAATCCCGATAGGAGCTGCACATATCTCGTTCTCAGGGCACATTCAGATGAGCCAGATGTCGGGTAGGCCAGCCCGGAGTTTCCCCTGATAGCCCCGGACATCGCTCAGTTGGACCAACACTTAGAGAAGCACTGGCCCGGGGGGGTTAAAATAAAGATGACCCTTGAGTCCGCGAAACCCAAGGGAAAAACGCTAGGTGGCGAATGGTAAAACCAATGATGGGCCATGCTGGAAGAGTTTTATTCAAGGCGAACTGTCAAGGGGTTCCCATTATAACCCAACCGTGTAAGGAACGCAAAATCCGGGAACATAACACCGATATGATGGAAACTAGGGTGGCAAGAGTGGAACAAAACACCAGGCATAAGGCCGAGCCTTCCACCCATTACCAAGTATATAGGTGCATTAAGATAAACAAGATAATATTGTGATATCCCAACAATAAACATGTTCCAACAAGGAACGATCTCCAATCTTCACCTGCAACTAGCAACGCTATAAGAGGGGCTGAGCAAAGCGGTAACATAGCCAAACAACGGTTTGCTAGGACAAGGTGGGTTAGAGGTTTGGCACGGCAATATGTGGCGTCGTTCTGGGAACGGGGGTCCCCAGACTTGCCTGCCTGCGGCCTGCGGCGTGGCTCAAAGGGGGGCCCAGCACGGCCCATCTTCATCAACACAGACCCAAGACCCTCGCGAGGGGCCAAGCCACGCGGGGCGGATGACACGGAGCTTCCTCAGGCACGGCCTCATCAGGCTGGCTCGCGAGGAGGCGGAGAGATCAAGGCGGGGTACCTCACGAGGTGCCCGTGACGCAAGCCATGACGACCAAGGGCGCCAGGCGGGCGCCAGCCCGTGCAGTGTCATCCTTTCCTCTTTGGTGCAAAGGGAGCAAGCGCAGGCGAGAGCATCAAGCAAAGGCACCCGTTTCGGTCCAATGAGACCAAGACCAGCCCAACGGCAGGGAGGAAGTCATTGTGGAGCCCAAGCCAGCGTCACCACCCGAGCCTTTGGCAGGCGAGGACCAACTTTAGTCAGGATAAGTGTACCAGATGTTCCCCTTCAAAATGGCCAATTGTTGGCGCCCTTCCCGCTTAATATTTGAGAAGAGGCCCAGGGCCTTTGCCTATAAATAGGACTAGCCACCCCCAGGGTAGAGAGGATCGGCCAATCCAGAAACAAGCTGGGATCGGATCGAGTAGCATCACGCAGAGAGAGAGAGAAGGGTGACTGAACTCCTCCTAGCAGTTCATCCCCCAGCCAAGAACAGACCCTTGCGAGGCTGTTCTTCCCTGTATTGCTCATCATCATCAGCCCAAGAGGCAATCCACCACACCACAAACTAGCGTAAGGTATTACACCACAATGGTGGCCCGAACTAGTATAAACCCTGTGTCTCTTGTGCTGTTCTTTCCATAGCTTAGATCTTAGCGTGGTGGTGGGGTGCAGGTAGGTAGAAGGCGAAATCTCCACGCGCACCCCAGTGTTCGAACCTCAAGGGTCTGCCGGAACCCGAAATCCGACATTTGGCGCGCCAGGTAGGGGTGCGCCGGGATTCGTCTTCCACCGCCCCGTTCTCCTCCGACCATCGCGTCCATGTCTGACGCTCGTCGGGCTCGCGCCGAGCGCCGAGCCGCTCTCGCTTCCCGCGTCACCCAGACGGCTCCTGTCGGCGGGTGTCCTCGCCGTTTCCCCGTCACCTGCCGTCAACGCCGCCACCGGCCCGGCGGGAAACGAGCAGCAAGCGTCGTCTCAGCATCCGTCCGTGCGGTAAGACGGCCGCACCGCTACTCCCTCGCTCACCCCAGCTGGTTCTTCATCCCGCGCGCTCCGCGCACCCATGGAGGCTCGAGCTGCGCTCATCGCGGCAAACGAGCTCCTGCGCTACCGTCCCGTCGATGACGTCTACGAAGAATGGCTCGACCGCGTCGCCGAGATCGTCCGCGTCGCGGGGGGCTCTCCTGCGCCGTCCGTTCCGCTGCACCGCACCCCGCCCTGCGCGGGCGACGAAGCTCCGGGGGCGCCCCAGCCGCCTTCTCCTCAAGAAGGCGCCCAGGCTCCAAGGCGTGTGGCCCCTGGGCGGAACCCGCTCCGTCAGGTGCGAGCGCGGCAAGAGCAGAGCTGCCATGAAGTCCCTCGCCCGCAAGAAGCTGCCTGGGCTCTCCCTGCTCCAGCACGTCGCGGCCATGCTCCTGCTCCCGCACGTCGAGACCCCGTGCTGCTCCCAGCTGCAGCGCATGGGGACCTGCAAGACCAAGCTCTCTGTCACCCAAGGCCTCCTGTGGCCACAGCAGGCTGCCGTGCCTTCACCACCGAGCTATGTAGCGTCGCGTGGCCCGGCAAGTTCAAGCCAGAGCTGCCTCCTCATTACGACGGCAAGACCGACCCTGCGGAGTTCCTCCAGCTCTATGAGCTGGGCATCGAAGCTGCCAACGGAGACGAGAAGGTCATGGCGAACTGGTTTCCCATGGCGCTCAAGGAGGGGGCCCGCACCTAGGACGAGATGCGCACCCGCTTCATCGCCAACTTCCAAAGTACTCGCAACCGGCCACCCGCCGTGAGCGACATGTGCCGCATCAAGCAACAACCCGGAGAGACCCTGCAGAAGTGCATCCAATGCTTCAACAACGCACGCCTCAAGATTCCCAAGGTGACCGAGGAGGCCATCATCTCAGCCTTCTCCGACGGCGTGCGCGATGTAAAGATGAAGGAGGAGCTGGCGATGCATGAAGACCTGTGCAATTCCTTGGAGATGTTCAACCTGGCGACCAAGTGCGCCAGGGCTGAGGAAGGGCGTCTCTCCCTCCTCGAGCTTCCTGCCGCAGACCCGGAAGAGAATAAGCCCAAGGCCAAGGTTGTGAAGCGCAAGGGGGCTGCCGTGCTCGTGGCAGAACCAGACACCAAGCGGGGCAGAGATCAGCCCGAATCTTCCAAGGGCAGTCGGTACTATGTGTACCACGACCTCCACACCCACAACACCAACGAATGTCAAGAGCTCCGAGCCGTGCGAGAAGGAAGGATCGGCCGTCGTCCCGACCGCGGTGACCGGGGGCTACGGTCGAGGAGGAGGAAGGAATGCAGGACGCTGGGAAGACCACTGCCCGCGCCAAGGGTGGCGCGATCGACCTCGCGAGGATCGTTGGCAAGACCTGCCTCGCGAGGGAGACTGGAGGGATCAGCCTCGCGAGGATTGCCCGCAAGGCAACACAGGCCTCTCTCCGCTGCCGCCGCAGCCAAGGAGAAACGAGGACCGCCATTAGGACGAGGGGGCTGGGGGCTTCCAGGAGCCGCGCGCGATCGCCTGCATCCTGGGCGAGGCTCAAGCCCCAGCCTCTCAACGCATCTTCAAGCAGTTCGCCCGCGAAGTGAATGCAGTCCTCCCCAAGCTCGAAGCCACGCGCCCTCTTAGGTGGTCGGCGGATCAGCTCAAGTGTGCGGCCACGACCAAAGTCCTCCCGATGCTTTGTTCCCTAATCATCAGCAACATGCTGGTCACCAGGACCCTCATCGATGGCGGGGCAGGGCTCAACGTCCTGTCCATGGAAACATTCAACAATCTCCAAGTGCCCTACAACCAGCTTCAGTCAACCAAGCCTTTCTCTGGAGTCACCGACGGCTCCACGGTCCCGATTGGGCAGGTCCGCCTCCCTGTCACCTTCGGGGCACGGAACAACTACCGCACCGAGCTCATTGACTTCGACGTCGCTCACATTCGCCTGCCGTACAACGCCATCCTTGGGTACCCAACGCTGGCCAAGTTCATGGCCGTAACTCACCATGGCTACAACGTCCTCAAGATGCCAGGAAGTGGCGGAGTCATCATGGTGCCCTGTGAAGAGAAGGACGTGGTGTGTTCCCTGGAACGAGCCTTTCAGGCCGCATCACTGGAAGACCCGGATCGCGGAAGCAGGAGGCTTCCCGAGGCCCCCAAGAAGAAGAAGACATCGTCCGGCCTGGCTCCTCAGGAGGCAAGCCCCTCAAGGCCCGCGCCTGCCCAGGGGGAACCTCCTTCCATCGCATAGGAAAGCGCACCCAGCGCCCTCCTCAGGCAGGGCTCGAGGGCTCTCCCCTGGAGGGCCACCGACCTGGCTAGGGTCACGAGGGAGGCGCTTGGGCACCACATGGAGGCGTGTTTCGAAGCACGTTTCCCTCAAGAAGGAGTAAGGCAAGGAGGGCCAGACCCTCATGAGTTCGCCAGCAAGGCCATTCAGGAGCTACAGGAGTCAAGAGTCATGAGAGGCGGCCGCCGCCTACCAGCTGTGGCTCCCCATCCAGGCGAGGATGGTGGGCTACGCGTCTGCATCAACATACCAAGGCTCAATCGAGTCGCCTCTCTGGAGCGCCTCTGGCCCTCGCGAGTGGGGCGCTGCGAAGGTCCACCCCACAGCTACGTTCGCATGCCTTACGGCTTGCCGAGCGCAGCTTCCACGTATTAGCGCCTCATGAGGGGCATCATGGAGGCTCAAGAGGCCAGGCGTTCCGCAGCCCTGGCGGAGATTGAGATGGCCCGCGAGGAGCCACCAACGCCTCCGGAGCCTCCCGAGGCCCCTGGGCCTAGGGGCTCATGAGGATCGGCTTCCGCAGTCCACCGAGTCTGCTACACCAACGCCGCTTCATCCTCAACATCATCAGGTGACATCTTTCAAGTTTCATTTCCAGCTGGGAGCGCCCCCCAGGGCTGCATTATTCCCAGGCCGCATGGGTCCGTCCCTGCGGCATGTATCCCTTTTATTTCATGTTGTTAGCTTACTTTGTTGGGGGCGCCCCTCGGGCTGCATCATCCCCAAGTCGCTCGGGCCAGACCCAGCGGCACGTATCCCTTTAGCGTTTATTTCCGGCTATGCGTTCGACCCACCATGCTTGATTATTTGATGCCGGTGCATGGTACCTCTTCTTCTCCATGCCGACCACTTGCACGTTAAAGGGGGGGTACCTGAGCATCGCGACTCAGGGCTCTTACTGGCTCTCCAGCCCTCACCCTCTGGCCTTGTCCACGGCATCGCGACCTGGCATACCAGCGACGGCTGAGACCAGCTCGTGGGCCGGCACCCGAGGACGTAGAGTGCCGGCATCTAACCAAATTTGCAGGAACACATCACAAGATAAGGCCCAGTGCCAGGCGCAACCCGCCTAGAGGTAGGGCCCCGTGAGTCCCGCGCTGGCTCACAGGTGCCCAGATACACCTCGCCAGGCCCTACCGTACCAGCCATGTGTCAGGGCGGGGCTGTACACGCCCCCGGGGCTCCTCCCGGAGGGGAGCCCCCTCCCATGTACCAGTGGAAGCACCATGCTCCGCGCTGGCTGACGACACTGCCGAGGAGCGGCTATGCCCATACACATACGGAAGCGCTATGCTCCGCGCTGGTGATAAACAACTGAGGGTGGCCCCGGGCTGCATTAACCTCAGGGAGCCCAGAGCTCAGTGTCTAGCCTCATCGTAACGCCTCCCCTCGGGAGTGCCGCGCGAGGGGGCTGGGCACGGGGGTTGCGCCTGGGTCACGCCCAGACGCATGCCACCCAGCCAGGCCCCCCCGGGCCTGGTTCGTTGCGCGTCTCTCCCCGAGCGGAGCCAAGGTACGAAGGCCGTTTGAGCATCAAGGCGGACTCCTGAGCATCGCGACTCAGGAGCCTAACTGGTCACGTAGCCCCTCACTCCTTAGTCCCGTCCTGGTTCCCGGTCGGGGCTAACGGCGGCTGAGGTATGCGCGGGGCCGGGCTCTGCAGACGTAGAACGGTAGATCCACCCACATCTCACCTCCCTACTTGTTGTTCGTGCGCCAAGGGGGACTCCTGAGCATCGCGACTCAGGAGCCTAACTTGTCACGTAGCCTCTCACTCCTTGGTCCCGTCCTGGTTTCCGGTCGGGGCTAACGGCGGCTGAGGTATGCGCGGGGCCGGGCTCTGCCGGCGTAGAACATAAGCAAGTAGGAAGGAAAAGCGCAAATTTCAAGGAATTCAAAAGCAAATATTACAGTCCACACTGTTATCTCAATGCCAAACGCAAGTTTAAATGCCTCCCCGAGGCATGATACATGTGCAGGAATTGAAGGCAGGACAGGAGCCACAACAGAGTCACTTGTCGGCGGCGGAGCAGCGCGGAGTGGCTTCGCCTCATGGAGCAGCAGGGTCGGCAGCGCCTCGCTTCGGCTTGGTGCTGAAGGCCCGGAACCTCCCCAGCAGAGCCTCCGCGCGACCCTTCACGGCCTCGGCAGCGGCAGCAGCACGCTCGCCGCTTGCTGGCTCCAACAGGCTGTCGAGGTCGACGCTGGGATCGCGAAGGTAGATGTGGGTGAGGACCCGTGTCAGCGCTGCAGAAGACAGGACACGCGCCTCGGCCTCGGCCGTGGGGCCAAGGCCAAGGGCGACATCTTCAAGAGCGCGAACCAGGAAGGGAAGCAGCTTGGCGGGGCCGTCCTCGGCGCCAGCCAGCGGGCTCTCCAGGCCGCTGTCATAAAGCGTCCTCAGCGAGGAGCGAGCCTTCGCCTCCATCTCCGCGAAGGCCACGCGGTCCTCGGCAAGAACCTGGGCCTTGTCGTCCAGCTCGAACTTCCTCACCCCCAACTCCTGCTCCAGCGCGCCTAGGCGGTCACGGCGCTTCCTGAGCTTGGCCTCCCGGTCCTTGACGGCCGCCTCGCAAGCCTTCACACCTTCTTCCTGCTCTTGGCGAAGGTGGGCCTCTTTCGCGAGCTGGTCCCGCAGGCCTTGCAGCTCGTCCTCCAGCACCTTGCAGCGACCACGGACGTCGACCACCTCCCCCAGGGCTGCATCACGAGCAGCCTTCGCCTCAAGGACGGCCTGCCTCTCCTCTTCGCAAGCCGTCGAGGCCTGGACCAGCACCGCCCGAATCGAAGCGTCGGAGCGAATCCATCCTGAAGCCAGCTCCAAGCGCCCGGCCACTAAGCGAGGGTCGGCGCCAAGAAGATCCTGCCGCAGCCGGCCCAGCTCAGCAGCAACACGATCCAGAATGGCAAGAGGAGTTAGAGAGATAGCAGTCGGTGGAGTAGGAGGAGAAGGCGGCGGCGCGACCATAGCATCCTGAGGCGGAGCCTGCTGCGCCCCAACGGCTGTGCTGGCGGCAGTAGGCACAGGCACCTCGGGAGTCGCTTGGGCCATGGGGGCTGAGCTCGCCCCAGCCGGCTCAGCTAGGCCTCCTGAGGACAACCGGGCAGGAGAGGCCCGTGCGTCACGGTCACCTTCCTTCGCGGGCAGAGGCGCTGCCCTGGATGGAACCTCAGGAGCTCCCTTCGGCTTCTTTGCTGCGGGCGCCAGCCTATCCAAGAGACGCGGAGGACAAGCCTCAGCAGCAGAACAAGAAATAAAGACAAGAATCAAGCTTTTACGGGTCGTCGCCAGTGAGCTCAGGCAGCCTCCGGCCAAATTTGAAGCCTGAAAGCCGGCTGGAAGGGTCAACCTCGGGAAGCTCGGAAGCGGAAGGCGCGTCTGCGGTCTGCATCGGGGCCGGGGCAGACCCGCGGGAGATCAGCCCGGTCCTGTCCTTCTTCGGGATCGGGGGCAAACCTCCCGCCGCCCTCCTCGTCATCATCCTCGTCGTCATCGCTCGGAGAGAGGCGGAGAGCGTGGGACCTGCGCCGAAGGAGGGGAGCCCTCGACTCTCCGTCAGTCGCCTTGGAGTCAGGCCCTTTTTCCCGCTCCCCTCCTTCCTCCTCCTTGCTGGAGTCGTCGGAGGACACGTCCACCGGTTCCTCAGGAACCTCCGTGGGCACGGGCCCGTCCCCGTTGAAGACGGGCATGGACTCCACTACCTGCTCCCAGTCGTCGCGGAGGAACAAGGGCGTAGGAGCGCTCTCCAACCTCGCCACATCGCCCCCAACCAGAGATTGGAGGACCGCAGCCAGATCTTGGTCAGCCAAGACCGCGGGGCTCGGATGGGGCCTCCACATCGGAAGTGAGTACTGCCGAAGCGGAGCCAGTTGGTGCTCCAGGAATTCCCTCAGCAGCGACGCGCCGGTCAGCTTCGCCGCCGCCATGTTGGCCGGCCTCAGATCCGCGTCCATCTTCTCCAACACCAGCTTCGTGCGGGGGTCCACGAGCTCCGCTCGACCCCAATCGCTGGAGCTCGTGGGTTGCTCCTTGGGCAAGATCAGCCGAGGGTGGACGCGCCCAGCATTTGCCAAGACCCACTTGCTCCTGAAGCCCTCAATCCTTTTCCCGGGGTTCGAAATGGCAATGGCGCCACCGTACGCGACGAAGCTCGCGCACGCGGAAGCAGGACCGCGAGAGGTCCGGAGGTAGAAGTAGTGGCGCAGCAAGGCCACTGAGGGCTGCACCCCTACGTGAGCCTCGCAGTAATAGGCGAAGATTGCCAGGAGAAGGACGGAGTTGGGGAGGAGATGCAGAGCCTGTAGCTTATAATAACGAAGGACAAAGAAGAAGAACTCGGAGAAGGGAGGCACCAGGCCAGCAGCAATGGCGCTTACAAAGAGCGGATAGAAGGTGCTCCCTTGGCCCTCAGGGGTGGCGGAGCCGGCCTTGAACACCTTCTCCCCGTCGATGCCCTACGCCGCCGCCATCCAGCGCAACCGGGCGAGGCTCGCCTCCGACACATTCGGTGAATCTAGGGCAGACGAGTACCAAGCCCCGGCCGGGGACTGACGAGGTGCCATGGCTTCCTAGGTCACGCGGTCGAAGTAGATTGGGAAATTTTGGAGGAAGGAAGGAGAGGCACAGGAAAGGGGATCTAAGCAGCAACCGGAGAAAGCAAAAAAAAGCAAAGCCTAGGAAGATGCCGCTCCTTTATCAACACGCACGGTTGCTGAGGCGCTCACGTCCAATATACCGCCACGCGGCTCCCAAGGCCACAGGCTGTTAGGGCCCGCGGTGCTTCGCTCTTGCCCTTTCGCCTCCCCGCACGGCCAAGTCCGGGCGCGCCTTGGGCCCGGGGGCTACAGTCGGTGTTCTGGGAACGAGGGTCCCCAGACGTGCCTGCCTGCGGCCTGCGGCGTGGCTCAAAGGGGGGGCCAGCACGACCCATCTTCATCAACACAGACCCAAGACCCTCGCGAGGGGCCAAGCCTCGCGTGGGCGGATGACACGTGGCTTCCTCAGGCACGGCCTCATCAGGCTGGCTCGCGAGGAGGCGGAGAGATCAAGGCGGGGTACCTCACGAGGTGCCCGTGAAGCAAGCCATGACGACCAAGGGCGCCAGGCGGGCGCCAGCCCGCGCACTGTCCTCCTTTCCTCTTTGGTGCAAAGGGAGCAAGCGCAGGCGAGAGCATCAAGCAAAGGCAGCCGTTTCGGTGCAACGAGACCAAGACCAGCCCAACGGCAGGGAGGAAGTCATTGTGGAGCCCAAGCCAGCATCACCACCCGAGCCTTTGGCAGGCGAGGACCAACTTTAGTCAGGATAAGTGTACCAGATGTTCCCCTTCAAAATGGCCAATTGTTGGCGCCCTTTCCGCTCAATATTTGAGAAGAGGCCCAGGGCCTTTGCCTATAAATAGGACTAGCCACCCCCAGGGAAGAGAGGATCGGCCAATCCAGAAACAAGCTGGGATCGAATCGAGTAGCATCACGCAGAGAGAGAGAGAAGGGTGACTAAACTCCTCCTAGCAGTTCATCCCCCAGCCAAGAACAGACCCTCGCGAGGCTGTTCTTCCTTGTATTGCTCATCATCATCAGCCCAAGAGGCAATCCACCACACCACAAACTAGAGTAGGGTATTACACCACAATGGTGGCCCGAACTAGTATAAACCCTGTGTCTCTTGTGCTGTTCTTTCCATAGCTTAGATCTTAGCATGGTGGTGGGGTGCAGGTAGGTAGAAGGCGAAATCTCCACGCGCACCCCAGTGTTCGAACCTCAAGGGTCTGCCGGAACCCGAAATCCGACAATATGGGAGGCATGATAAGCAAGTGGTAGGTATCGCAGCATAGGCATAGCAAAAGAGTGAGCATCTATAAAGCAAAGATAGAAGTGATTTCGAGGGTATGGTCATCTTGCCTGCAAAGTTCTCAGAGTTGCCTTAATCCTCGTAAGCGTACTCAACGGGCTCCTCGATCATGTACTCGTCTCCCGGATCTACCCAAGCAAGAACAACAAGCAAAAAGGAACACAATCAACCACGTGCAATGCTCAAGCAACATGATGCAAACATGGTATGTTATGCTGGATGCGATATGTGATGCATATGCATGATTTGCAAAGGAATGATTGGACCTGGCCTCAACTTGGAAATCCAAGAGTGCCACTGGAAAGGTGAGGTGATTTTGGTTGAAATCGATATAAAGATCACCGAAATCGGATGCACGGTTTGGAAATGGCAAGCAAAACAAATATGGCACCGGTCTGCGATTAACAGCAAGTAGCCTTCAAAATGCATCAAGATAAATACACTACTACACTCAAACATGACAACAAAATACATGGCAGGGATCCACTCATAATTCTTGACAAAAGATGAACACTGAGCTATGGCTAATTCACTCAATAGCAAGCTCAAACAAGCATGGCAAAAGTGCAAAAGATAACAGGTTTCAGACTTGGTGAAATTAATAGCAAGTCAGGAATTTATCATCAGGAAGCAATGTTTAGAGCATGATAACTACATGCTACAGGAACTTATCATGGCAAAGCAAGGCATGGCATGAATCCACTCAAAGCATACAACAAAAGTTCCTTAGTGACCATGAGACAAAAGGGATCAGAAAATACAATTGCAAGCATGTGAACATTGCAAAAACATAAACAGATTCAGACTCAGTGAAAAACTGGAGCATGGCAAAACAGATAACGAGTAGGCATATTTACGAGCTCGATGCACTCACTATGAGGCATTGCATGACAAACTAAGCATACACCCAGAAAATAGACATGGCATAGAAACTAGACATGGCAAAAGCAATAACATAGCATGCACGGATCAACAACAACAAGCTCGGCAAAATTGCTAAACATGTTAACAATCTGCCAGGAACATTTTATAGCAAAAGTAGAGCTCGATTGAGTCAAGCTAGGTTGCTCCATAATTGCAAACAAAGACATGGATGGATAGAGCACAACCATATCTACAAAACATCCTTACTGATCATGCTCAAAAGGGGCAAGGATCACTAGGAAACAACATGAACATATGGCATAAAAATAAGGACATGGCAAGGACTTAGTGAAAAACTAAGTCCCTGAAATCAGCATCATTGAGTAAGCTACTTTGCATGCTTGTGCTAGTCACCACAAAGATCACAAAAATACATGGCATACACCCCTGTAAAGATGGCATGGCATACATCAAAACACATGTATAGCTCAGGATCATAACATGCACACATTAATCATGGCAAAAATGACAAAAGTGCATTTGCTGAAACAGATCTGAAACAATCATCACATAGCCCTCTTCCAACAGCATTTTGGGCGTCAAGATGAGCTCAAATGAAAAAGATGGAATGAGATGAAATGATGTACTCGTCGACGTGAACATTTTGATATGCTACACGCGCGAATCGGAGGTACGATGAGGGAGTTATGGCATGTCAAAGTATGCACAAAAGTTAGGGTTAGGGACGAAAAAGTCAACCCGAGATTCTCATATCTGCATCCGGCGCGGGTTACGAGGTTCGTCGGTGCCGGAGTTGGACTTGGAGCCGCCGGAGAGGACGAGGGCGCCGAGGAGGAGGTAGCCGGGGTCGGATCCGGCGAGAGGAGGACGGTGCGGCGACGGCGGTGGTCGGGCGCGGTGCCGGCGTGGACTGGCGGCGTGGTGGTGAAGTCCGGCGCAGTGGCGGAGCTCGCCGGCGTCGGGAACCGCGGCGGCGTGGCGGAGAATGCGGCGACTGGAGCGGGCGGCTCGGGCGACGCGCGGGAGGAGGAGGACGGCGCGGGCGGCGCGATCCAGATGGGCCTCGGGCGCCGGACGCGGGCTCCCCGGGTCGGCGGCGTCGTGTCTGCGGTGCCACGTGGCGCGAGCTGAGTGGCGGGGCGGTGTGTCCAGCGTGCCCGAACATGTCCGGCGCGCTGAGGGACGAATGAACTAGGGTTTGGAAGGGGAAGATCCGGGATTTAGAATGGGGTGTCTTTATATAGAGGTAGAGGGAGCTATGAGGCTCCAAATGAGGTGCGGTTTGCGGCCACGCGATCGTGATCGAACGATCTAGATGATGGAACAGGTTTAGGTGGGTTTTGGGACAGTTTGGAAGGGTGTTGGGATGCAACACACACGAGGCCTTTTCGGTCCCTCGGTTAACCGTTGGAGTATCAAACGAAGTCCAAATGGTACGGAACTTTACAGGCGGTCTACCGGTAGTAAACCAAGGCCGCATGACAAGTCTCGGTCCAATCCGAAAACGTTTAACACCCGCACACAAAATGACGTAGAAAGGGACACCAGAGGACATAGGAGCACCGGAATGCAAAACGGACAACGGGGAAAATGCTCGGATGCATGAGACGAACATGTATGCAAATGCAATGCACATGATGACATGATATGAGATGCATGACAAAGACGAAAACACCCGAAGGCAAAAACCCGACAACGAGGAAATATCATAACTTAGTGTCGGAATACCATTAAGGTAGTTACATCCGGGGTGTTACAACACTCCACCACTACGAAAGGATCTCGTCCCGAGATCTAGGACTGTAAAAACTCCGGGTACTCAGAACGGAGGTGATCCTCGCGTTCCCAGGTGGCTTCACGGTCAGAATGATGTGACCACTTGACTTTGAGGAATTTGATAGACTTGTTGCGAGTCTTGCGCTCAGCTTCTTCAAGAATAGCAACGGGGTGCTCATGATAAGACAGGTCTTCTTGGAGATCAATGTCTTCGAAGTTGACGGTGCGGTCAGGAGTCTTGAAGCACTTGCGGAGTTGAGACACGTGAAACACGTCGTGCACGTTTGCAAAGTTGGAGGGGAGCTCAAGTTGATAGGCGGGATCGCCTCTCTTGCTGACAATCTTGAAAGGACCCACGTATCTAGGGGCAAGCTTCCCTTTGATACCGAAGCAACGAGTACCTTTCATTGGAGAGACGCGGAGGTAGACATGGTCTCTGATCTCGAAAGCCAAGTCACGATGGTTGCTATCATAGTAGCTCTTCTGACGTGATTACGCGGCTTTGATATTATCACGAATGACTTTGCACATCTCTTCTGCCTCTGTGATCAAGTCATTTCTAAGAAGTTGACGTTCACCAGTCTCTGACCAGTTAAGAGGAGTACGGCACTTCCTGCCATAGAGAATTTCGAATGGGGCCTTGCCCGAACTCGCTTGGAAGTTGTTGTTGTAGGAGAACTCGGCATATGGAAGACAATCTTCCCACTTCATACCGAAAGAGATGACGCAAGCCCTGAGAATATCTTCAAGAATCTGATTTACTCGCTCGACTTGGCCACTAGTTTGAGGATGAAAAGCTGTGCTGAAGCGAATGTTGGTGCCCATGGCCTTCTGAAAAGAATCCCAAAACTTGGAGGTAAAGATACTTCCACGATCTGAAGATATCAACTGTGGAATGCCGTGTAGAGAGACAATCCTGGAGGTATATAGCTCTACCAATTGAGCTACTGAGATAGATTCTTTGATAGGAAGGAAATGAGCCACTTTAGTGAGTTTGTCGATGACAACGAAGATAGCATCATTGCCATGCTTGGACTTTGGAAACCCACTCACGAAGTCCATCTCAATGTGGTCAAACTTCCATTCTGGAATGGCAAGAGGTTGGAGGAGACCAGCTGGTCGTTGGTGTTCTGCTTTCACTCTTCTGCAGACATCACATTCATTCATGAACTGAGCAATCTCACGCTTCATTCGAGTCCACCAATACGACTGCTTGAGGTCATGGTACATCTTTGTACTTCTAGGGTGGATAGAGAGGAGTGAATTGTGAGCCTCGTTCATAATGACTTTACGGAGGTCACCTTTAGGCACAACAATTCGATCCTCGAAGAGTAGAGTATCCTTGTCATCAAGGCGATAGCACTAGTACTTGGGTTGACTCTTGGCAATCCCAATCTTCACCTTCTTCACCATAGCAACAAGAAGTTGAGCCTCGCAAATCTGATCTTCCAAAGTAGGAGAGACTTGGAGGTTGGCCAGAAATCCTTGAGGAACAACTTGCAGATTGAGTTTGCGGAAAGCTTCACAAAGCTCGGGTTGGTAAGGCTTGAGAATCAAACTGTTGCAGTAAGCCTTCCTGCTCAATGCGTTAGCAATTACATTGGCCTTGCCTGGAGTATATTCGATACTCAGATTGTACCCTTGAATCATTTCAACCCAACGAGTCTGTCTGAGGTTGAGGTTTGGCTGAGTGAAGATGTACTTGAGACTCTTATGATCAGTGAAGATGTCCACTTTTCTTCCCAATAAGAGATGTCTCCAAGTTAAAAGAGCTTGCACAACTGCCGCCAACTCGAGGTCATGAGTGGGGTAGTTCTTTTCATTGGGCTTCAACTGGCGAGAGGTATAGGCCACAACTTTCTTCTCTTGCATCAACACTGTACCAAGACCTTGAAGAGAAGCATCACAGAAGACCTCAAACGGTTTGGATTCATCAAGAGGAGTCAGAACTGGAGCAGTGACTAACTTCTCTTTCAGGGTGTTGAAAGCGATGTCACATTTAGGAGACCAGACGTACTTCACATGCTTCTGGAGAAGGTTGGAAAGAGGCTTCGCGATCTTTGAGAAGTTCTCAATGAACCTTTGACAATAGCTTGCGAGACCAAGGAAGCTGTGGAGTTGCTTCATGTTTTGAGGTGGTTCCCAATTCACAATTGTAGACACCTTATCAAGATTAACCGCTATGCCCTTGGCAGAGATGATATGCCCAAGGTAGAGAACCTCATCGAGCCAAAACTCGCACTTTGAAAACTTCACATAGAACTGATGTTCTCTGAGCTATCCAGCACCGAATGCAAGTGCTTGGCATGATCCTCCTTGTTCTTGGAAAAGACCAAAATGTCATCGAGGTAGACCAAGACGAAGTCATTTGTGTAGGCATTGAAGATGAAGTTCATCATGTGAGAGAATGTTGGAGGGGCGTTGACAAGACCAAAAGACATGACAGTGTATTCATATGAACCATAGCTTGTTCTAAACGTTATCTTAGGGATATCTTGCTCACGAATGCGAATCTGATGATAGCCCATACGGAGATCAAGCTTGGAGAATACTTGACAACCTTTGAGTTGTTCCAACAGCTCGTTGATGTTGGGAAGTGGGTACTTGTTCTTTATGGTCTTCTTGTTCAATGGACGGTAGTCGACACAGAGTCGGTCCGTTCCATCCTTCTTCTTCACAAAAAGAACACCACAACCCCATGGAGAAGAACTTGGTCGGATGAGACCCATTCGCTCTTGAATATCGAATTGTATCTTCAGCTCCTTCAACTCTTCAGGTCCAAGCTTGTAAGGACGTTTGCAAACAGGTTCCGTGCCAGGCTCAAGATCGATGACGAATTCAACTGGCCGGTGCGGAGGCATTCCTGGAAGCTCTTATGGAAAGACGTTTTGATATTCGCCAATGACCGGAATTTGAGAGATGGCATCCAGCTCGCCCTTCTCATTGAGAGAAAACAGTCGGATGGTATCATCCCTTGTGGCAAAGACAATTACATCCTCAGACGAATGAGTCAATTGAATCTGCCTGGCAGCACAATCAAGTTGAGCCTTGTGCTTAGAAAGCCAATCCATTCCAAGAATAAGATCGATATCCGAGTTACCAAGGACCACTGGAGAGGATAGAAACTTATAGTCGCCCAACGTGATAGTAACATCCAGGATCATAGCGCTTGCATTCATGAATTTACCCGGAGAAACCACTGATAACTGCCTAGGCAAATCTTGTAAAGGCAACTCATGCTTAGATACAAATGGTCTCGAGATGAAATAATGCGATGCACCAGTGTCAAAAAGAACTTTTGCAGGAATATCGTTAACAGGAAGGTTACCCATGATGACATCTGACGAGTCCTCTGCCTGAGCTTCATTCAACAAGTTGACCTTAGCAGACTTGGGGTTATGCTTGACCACTGTGGTGCTGGCAGATCTCACAGGAGGAGGAGGAGGAAGACGCCTATGATTGAAGCATTTGTTGGCATAGTGACCCTTCTGGTGACACTTGTTGCACATGACCTCCGAGAGCAGACGGTGATACGGAGCACTTGATCTTGGAGCTTGAGACGAAGTCTTGTTCTGAAAGCTAGGGTTGGGTGGGTGGGAATATCCATTGCCACCTTTGCTCTTCTGTTGATAAGGCTGACAGAACGGAGGAGGAGGCAGCCAATACTTTTGCTGCTTAGCCACTTGAGTTGAGGAAGAAGGAGTTGCATCTCTGACTCGCTTCTTGGAAGCACCGCACTTGAGTTGAGCAGTCTCTTGCTTCATTGCCATATTGTAGAACTCATCGTACTTCTTCGGCTCAAAAAGGACGAGAGCTAGTTGGAGATCTTCTCTGAGGCCACCCCTGAACTGATAAATCATGCTCTACTCGTCAGGGACGTCTTGCTTGGCGAAACAAGCGAGCCTCTGGAACAGACTGTTATACTGGTAAACAGACAAGCTGCCTTGCTTCAGGTTGCGGAATTCCTCACGCTTGCTTTCAACAACACTCTGAGGAATGTGATGAGCTTTGAAGTCTTGACGGAATTCATCCCAGGTAATCACACGGCCTCCTCTGGAATCTTTGTATTGCTGAAACCATTCTGGAGCTTGGTCTTTGAGTTGGAAGGAGGCAAACTTGACAAAGTCCTCAGGCCTGACGTTACTGCACTCGAAATGCTTGCAGATATCCATGAGCCAATCATCAGCGTTTGAGGCCTCGACACAGTTGTTGAAGGTCTTTGGCTGATTAGTGAGGAACTGGTTGAGTGTAGCAAACTGATTCTGATTGTTGCCATGGCCATGATTCCCTTGGTTGCGCTCTTGCAGAATTTGCATGATTAGCTGCGTGTTTGCATTGGTAGCGGCCATCACAGCTTTCCATGCCTACGGAGGTGGAGGTGGTGGTGGCGGATCCTGATTCTGACTCTGACCCTTAGCAGGAGCCATCCTAAAGAGGGTGACATCCGTTAGCATCTTGACAAACAAATTTTTAAGCTGAATCAAATGGATTGAAATTGCACATATAGTCTTCACATCCGAACAGAATGAACGAACGCATTCCAATTGAAATGGTCACATTTCAATAAACTGAGAAGCCACTTAGATAGAGGTAGAAGAATAAAAACAAGGTACGGACAAGAACAAATACTTGGTGAGGATTACCCAATCCCAAACCAAATATCCGCGGAAGAACAACTAGAGCTACAAGAATTCCCACCTATGAAACTCCCGAACCTTTCCGGTTATGCAATCAGGTGTTGGGGATACAAGGGAAGCATAAAATCTCACCAAACGCTAGCAAATCCTACATCCAGCTGTATCCATCCTTCAACACATAACCAAGAAACCTTCGGAAATCATTTACCTCAACCTTTGAAAAGCATCCATTGTACGAGTTATGGCAATACTACCGAACTCTCACCCCAGTACTAGGTGGCGTCGAGGTTATCTCACCAACAACTGCATAAAAGAGATTTTCGATGTCGGCGAAACTCAGGTATTCCAGAATCTCAATGATAAAATTGTGACGACAACACCTCGGAGCTAAACTCCCCGGGACACTGCCACAACCCCTAAATGACAGGAGGCACCAAGAACAATGTTCTCGTCACAAAACCATCGGAATGATTCCAAGATACCCGCGTGATCCTAAAAAAATTAGTGAAATTTGAGAAGAGAAGAGTCAAAACTCTACGTCAGGATGCCTCACCAGAGCGACGAAGGGACTAAGGAGTAAAAAGAATTCCTAACTCTCTGATATATATAATTCCTAAATGACTCAAAACATTTTTTTCTAGACTCAACAACGCCAGTGATTCGATCAAGCAGGGGGCTCCTATGGTCGGGGAAGGCTCTAATTACCAACTTGTCACGCCCTCGATGCGGCTATATCTTCACGTGTCGAAGCACGACTTAGAGGCATAACCGCATTGAAAGCAATGTCGCAAGTGAGGTAATCTTCACAACAACCCATGTAATACAATAAGGGAATAAGAGTACATAGTTGGCTTACACTCGCCACGTCACACAAATAACATGAATAACATTACATTCATCCAATTACACTCAAGATCCGACTACGGAACCAAAATGAAGATAAACCCCAAATGCAACATAGTCCCCGATCGCCCCAACTGGGCACCACTACTGATCATCTGGGAAAGACATGTAGTAACGACGAGAGTCTTCATCGAACTCCCACTTGAGCTCGGTCATATCATCTGGAGTGGTATCATCGGTCCCTGCATCTGGTTTTGGAAGGAATCTGTGAGTCATGGGGACTCAGCAATCGCACACCCTCGCGATCAAGACTATTTAAGCTTATAGTTATGGTAAAAGGTATGATGTGGAGCTGCAGCAAGCGACTAGCATATTTGGTGGCTAACATATGCGCAAAAGAGAGCGAGAAGAGAAGGCAAAGGCACAAGCGACAAACTATGATCAAGAAGTGATCCTGGAACAACCTACGTCAAGCATTACTCCAACACCGTGTTCACTTCCCGGACTCCACCGAGAAGAGACCATCACGGTTACGCACGCGGTTGGTGCATTTTAATTAAGTTAAGTTTTAGGTTTTCTATAGCCGGACATTAACAAATTCCCATCTGCCCATAACCGCGGGCACGGCTTTCGAAAGTTCAAATCCCTGCATGGGAGTTCCAACTTAGCCCATCACAAGCTCTCAAGGTCAACGAAGGATATTCCTTCTCCCAAGACAATCCGATCAGACTCGGCATCCCGGTTACAAGACATTTCGACAATGGTAAAATTAAACCAGCAAAGTCGCCCGAATGTGCCGACAAATCCCGATAGGAGCTGCACATATTGTAACACCCTCGATGCGACTATAGCTCCCACGTGTCGAGGCACGACTTAGAGACATAATCGCATTGAAGGCATATGTCACAAGTTAGGCAATCTTCACAACATCCCATGTAATATGATAATAAAAAGGGAGATAACATAGTTGGCTTACACTCGCCACGTCAATCAAGTGCATAAATAACATTACATCATCCAAACAGTCATGGCCCGACTACGGCGCCAAAATAAAAGAGAACCCAACATGCGACACGGTCCCAATCACCCCCAACTGGGCACCACTACTGATCATCGGGAAAGGAAACATAGTATCGTTGAGAGTCTTCGTCGAACTCCCACTTGAGCTCATACGCGTCTCCTGGAGCGGAATCATCAGGCCCTGCATCTGGTGTAATAGTAATCTGTGAGCCACAGGGACTCAGCAATCTCGCACCCTCGCGATCAAAACTATTTGAGCTTATAGGAATGGCAAGGTAAAATATGAGTGGAGCTGCAGCAAGCGACTAGCAAGTATGGTGGCTAACTTATTCGCAAAAGAGGGCGAGAAGAGGAGGCAAGCGCGAGCGAGAAGCTACAGAACAACCTGCGCAAACATTACTCCAACACCATGTCCACTTCCCGGACTCCGCCGAGAAGAGGCCATCACGGCAACACACCCAGTTGATTCATTTTAATTAAATTAAGGTTCAAGTTATCTACAACCGGACATTAACAAATTCACATCTGCCCATAACCGCGGGCACGGCTTTCGAAAGTTCAATCCCTGTAGGGGAGTCCCAACTTAGCCCATGACAAGCTCTCACAGTCAACGAAGGAATAGACCTCCTCCCAAGACGTTCTGATCAGACTCGGTATCTCGGTAACTCAAGACACTTTGACAGGTTAAAACAAGACCAGCAACACTGCCCGAATGTGCCGACAAATCCCGATAGGAGCTGCACATATCTCTTTCTCAGGGCACACTCTGTTGAGCAAGACGTCGGGTAGGCCAGCCCAGAGTTGCCCCTGGTAGCCCCAGACATCGCTCGGTTGGACCAACACTCAGAGGAGCACTGGCCCCGGGGGGGTTAAAATAAGATGACCCTTGAGTCTGCAGAACCCAAGGGAAAGAAAAGGCTAGGTGGCGAATGGTAAGACCAATGTTGGGCATTGCTGGAAAAGCTTTAATCAAGGCGAACTATCAAGGGGTTCCCATTATAACCCAACCGCGTAAGGAACACAAAATCCGGGAACATAACACCGATATGACGGAAACTAGGGCGGCAAGAGTGGAACAAAACACTAGGCGAGAGGCCGAGCCTTCCACCCTTTACCAAGTATATAGATGCATTAAGATAACAAGGCAATATAATGATATCCCAACAAATAAACAAAAGATGTTCCAACAAGGAACGGCCTCCGATCTTCACCTGCAACTAGCAACGCTATAAGAGGGGCTGAGCAAAGCGGTAACATAGCCAATCAACGGTTTGCTAGGACAATGGTGGGTCAGAGGTTTGACATGGAAATTTGGGAGGCTTGCAAGCAAGTGGTAGACATCGTAGCAATGACATAGCAAAAGAGCGAGCAAACCAGCATAGCAAAGATAGTAGTGATTTCGAGGGTAGGATCATCTTGCCTGCACAGTTGTCAGAGTTGACTGGATCCTCAAAAGCAAACTCAACGGCTCCTCGTTAGCGAACTCGTCTCCTGGATCTACCCAAACAAGACAAACAAGCAACAAGGATACAATCAACCACGTGCAAGAACAAGCAATATGATGAAATGATGATATGCTATGCGGCACGCGATGCGGGATGCAAAATGCAAGATATGACAGGAAATGCATGAACCTGGCCTCAACTTGGAATTCCAAGGGTGCCACTGGAAAGATGAGATGAAATCGCTTGAAAACGATATAAAGAACGCCGGAATCGGAGTTACGGTTTGGAAATGGCAAGCGATTCAAAAATGACACCGGTCTGCGATTTATAGCAAGTAGGCATCTAAATGCAATGAGATGAACATGCTACATCACCCAAACATGGCATCAAAATACATGGCAAGGAAGCATTCAAGATGCTTAACAAAAGTCTAGCACTGAGCTACGGCCAATTCATCCATTAGGAGGTTCAAACAAGCATGGCAAAAACGCATATGGTAAAACATATCTCAGACTTAGTGAAATTAACACTTGTCTGGAATTTCAGATCATATAGCCCTCTTCGGAGCAACAAAACAACATGCTACAGGACCTGAACATGACAAAAAAAGACATGGCATGGAGCTACTCAACAAGCTTAACAAAAGTCTCTTAGTGACCTTGAGCCAAAAGGGATCACAAAATATACTAACAAGCACACGAACATAGCAAAAACATAATCAGTTTTCAGACTTACTGAAAACTGGGACATGCTGAAACATAACTCACGAAGGCATGTTTACGAGCTCGATGCAGTCACCACGGTGCAAGCCATGGCAAGACAAGCATACACCCATCAAGAAGGAACAAAATAGAAGCTAGAAATGGCAAGAACAATAGCATAGCATGCACAGATCAACTACAATAACATCGGCAAAATCGCAAACAAGTTGACGATCTGCCCAGATTCACAACGAAGCAAAAGTAGAGCTCGATTTACTCGAGCTAGGGTGCTCCATAATTGCAAAAAAGACAAGGTTGGATAGAGCACTACAGGATTAACAAAACTCCCTTACTGATCATCCCCAAAAGAGGCACGGATCACTAGGAAACAACAAGAACATATGGCATCATGAGATAAACAATCCCAGGACTTAGTGAAATCACTAAGTCCTTGAAAACAGAATTAGCAAGTGCACCACTTTGTAATCTTGCACAAGTCACCACACACATCCTAAAAATACATGGGTTGCACCTCTGGATAGATGACAAAACCCTTAACAAAATATATGAAGAACTCACGGGCATATCAAGCACACATTAATCATGGCAAAAATGACAAAAGTGCTAAACGGAGTAACATATCTGACAATTAACTCAAGTAGCCCTTTTCTAACAGAATTTCGGGCGTCAAGATGAACTCTAATGAAAATGATGCAATGGAATGAAATGATGTACTCTCTGAGGTGAACATTTTTATATGTTATACGCCCAAATCGGAGCTACGGATGCAAAGTTACGGGGCCCCGGACAGAGGCACTTGGATCTGCAGATTCAGGACTTAGAAAAAAAAATGACCTAGATCTAGGGTTACTGTAGCCAACGCGGATCTGGATCGGGCGCGCCTCCCGAGGCTGGATCCGGCGAGGTCGCTCGCCGGCGACGATGGACGGTGGCGGCCGGAGCCTTGCCGGACGGAGGGGAGGCGAGGAGGGGCGGCGCAGCCGGGGACGGGCGGCGGCGGCCCGGTGACGAGGCGGCGGAGGCGGCGCGGCGTCGGAGCGGCTCGGGGCGAGGCGGCGATGGCCGGCAATGGCACGGAGGCGGCGGCGCGCGCCGGCGCCGAGGACGAC
>NC_041382.1:303427727-303428619 GCF_002162155.2 Triticum dicoccoides | reverse complement strand
AGGACGACGGCGGCGGGGATGCGGCAGGCGGCGGCGGGCGCTAGCGGGCCGCGGGGGCCGGCCTTGGGCTCCCGGGCCGGCGGGGATGTGGGGCGGCGGCGCGGCCAACGGGGCGGCGACACGTGGCGGCGGTGGCGGCGGACATTGTCCGGCTCCACCCGGACACGTCCGGAGCGGTGGATCTGGGATTTTTTTAGGGTTAGGGGGGAGAGGATCCGTGAATTTGGAACGGGGGTGTATATATAGGCATAGAGGGAGCTAGGAGAGTCCAAATGAGGTGCGGTTTTCGGCCACGCGATCGTGATAGAACGCTCTAGGACATGGAGCAGAGTTTGGTGGGTTTTGGGCCAAATTGGAGGGGTGTTGGGCTGCAACACACACGAGGCCTTTTCGGTCCCTCGGTTAACCGTTGGAGTATCAAACGAAGTCCAAATGGTACGAAACTTGACAGGCGGTCTACCGGTAGTAAACCAAGGCCGCTTGGCAAGTCTCGGTCCAATCCGGAAATGTTTAATCCCCACACACGAAAGAAAGCTAGAAATGGCCACCGGAGGAGAACGAAGCGCCGGAATGAAAAACGAACAACGGGGGAAATGCTCGAATGCATGAGACGAACACGTATGCAAATGCAATGCACATGATGACATGATATGAGATGCATGATAACGATAACAACACACGGAGACAAAACCCAAACCCGAGGAAATAAAATAACTTAACGCCAGAAACGGCAAGAGTTGGAGTACAAATTGGGAAAGTTACATCCGGGGTGTTACACATATCTCGTTCTCAGGGCACACTCAGATGAGCCAGACGTCGGGTAGGCCAGTCCATAGTTTCCCATGGTAGCCCCAGACATCGCTTAGTTGGACCAACACTTAGAGAGGCACTG
>NC_041382.1:303396459-303427629 GCF_002162155.2 Triticum dicoccoides | reverse complement strand
GTCCGCGAAACCCAAGGGAAAAAGGCTAGGTGGCGAATGGTAAAACCAATGTTGGGCCATGCTGGAAGAGTTTTATTCAAGGCGAACTGTCAAGGGGTTCCCATTATAACCCAACCGTGTAAGGAACGCAAAATCCGGGAACATAACATCGATATGACGGAAACTAGGGCGGCAAGAGTGGAACAAAACACCAGGCATAAGGCCGAGCCTTCCACCCATTACCAAGTATATAGGTGCATTAAGATAAACAAGATAATATTGTGATATCCCAACAATAAACATGTTCCAACAAGGAACGATCTCCAATCTTCACCTGCAACTAGCAACGCTATAAGAGGGGCTGAGCAAAGCGGTAACATAGCCAAACAACGATTTGCTAGGACAAGGTGGGTTATAGTTTTGGCACGGCAATATGGGAGGCATGATAAGCAAGTGGTAGGTATCGTAGCATAGGCATAGCAAAAGAGCGAGCATCTAGCAAGCAAAGATAGAAGTGATTTCGAGGGTATGGTCATCTTGCCTGGAAAGTTCTCAGAGTTGCCTTGATCCTCGTAAGTGTACTCAACGGGCTCCTCGATCACATACTCATCTCCCGGCTCTACCCAAGCAAGAACAACAAGGAAAAAGGAACACAATCAACCACGTACAATGCTCAAGCAAAATGATGCAAACATGGTATGATATGCGGGATGCGATATGTGATGCATATGCATGATTTGCAAAGGAATGATTGGACCTGGCCTCAACTTGGAAATCCAAGAGTGCCACTAGAAAGGTGAGGTGATTTCGGTCGAAATCGATATAAAGATCACCGGAATCGGATGCACGGTTTGGAAATGGCAAGCAAAACAAATATGGCACCAGTCTGTGATTAACAGCAAGTAGCCTTCTAAATGCATCAAGATAAATACGCTACTGCACTCAAACATGACAACAAAATACATGGAAGGGATACACTCATAATTCTTGACAAAAGATGAACACTGAGCTACGGATAATTCACTCAATAGCAAGCTCAAACAAGCATGGCAAAAGTGCAAAAGATAACAGGTTTCAGACTTAGTGAAATTAACAGCAAGTCAGGAATTTATCATCAGGAAGCAATGTTTAGAGCATGATAACTACATGCTACAGGAACATATCATGGCAAAGCAAGGCATGGTATGAAGCCACTCAAAGCATAAAATAAAAGTCCCTTAGTGACCATGAGCCAAAAGGGATCAAAAAATACAATTGCAAGCATGTGAACATCGCAAAAAGATAAATAGATTCAGACTTAGTGAAAAACTGGAGCATGGCAAAACAGATAACGAGTAGGCATGTTTACAAGCTCGATGCACTCACTATGAGGCATTGCATGACAAACTAAGCATACACCCAGCAAATAGACATGGCATAGAAACTAGACATGGCAAGAGCAATAACATAGCATGCACGGACCAACAACAACAAGCTCGATAAATTTGCTAAACATGTTGACAATCTGCCAGGAACATTTTATAGCAAAAGTAGAGCTCGATTGAGTCAAGCTAGGGTGCTCCATAATTGCAAACAAAGACATGGATGGATAGAGCACAACCATATCTACAAAACATCCTTACTGATCATGCTCAAAAGGGGCACGGATCACTAGGAAACAACATGAACATATGGCATAAAAATAAGGACAGGGCAAGGACTTAGTGAAAAACTAAGTCCCTGAAATCAGCATCATTGAGTAAGTTACTTTGCATACTTGTGCTAGTCACCGCAAAGATCACAAAAATACATGGCATAAACCCTTGTAAAGATGGCATGACATACATCAAAACACATGTAGAGCTCAGGATCATAGCATGCACACATTAATCATGGCAAAAATGACAAAAGTGCATTTGCTGAAACAGATCTGAAACAATCATCACATAGCCCTCTTCCAACAGCATTTCGGGCATCAAGATGAGCTCAAATGAAAATGATGCAATAAGATGAAATGATGTACTCGTCGACGCGAACATTTTGATATGCTACACGCGCGAATCGGAGGTACGATGAGGGAGTTATGGCGTGTCAAAGTATGCACAAAAGTTAGGGTTAGGGACGAAAAAGTCAACCCCGAGATTCTCAGATCTGGATCCGGCGCGGGTTACGAGGTTCGTCGACGCCAGAGTTGGACTTGGAGCCACCGGAGACGACGAGGGCGCCGAGGAGGAGGTAGCCGGGGCCGGATCCGGCGAGAGGAGGACGGTGCGGCGATGGCGGTGGTTGGGCGCGGCGCCGGCATGGACTGGCGGAGCTCGCCGGCATCGGGAACCGTGGCGGCGCCGCGGAGAACGCGGCGGCCCGAGCGGGTGGAGGGGGGAAGATCCGGGATTTAGAATGGGGTGTCTTTATATAGAGGTAGAGGGAGCTAGGAGGCTCCAAATGAGGTCCGGTTTGCGGCCACGCGATCGTGATCGAACGATCTAGATGATAGAACAGGTTTAGGTAGGTTTGGGGCCAGTTTGGAAGGGTGTTGGGCTGCAACACACATGAGGCCTTCCCTCAGTTAACCATTGGAGTATCAAACGAAGTCCAAATGGTACGAAACTTGACAGGCGGTCTACCAGTAGTAAACCAAGGCCGCATGACAAGTCTCGGCCCAATCCGAAAACGTTAACACCCGCACACGAAAAGAGGTAGAAAGGGACGCGGAGGATATAGGAGCACCGGAATGCAAAACGGACAACGGGGAAAATGCTTAGATGCATGATACAAACACATATGCAAATGCAATACACATGATGACATGATATGAGATGCATGACAAAGACGAAAACACCCGAAGGCAAAAACCCGACAATGAGGAAATATCATAACATAGTGACGGAAACGGCAAGAGTTGGAATACCATTAAGGTAGTTACATCCGGGGTGTTACAGCATGCCACTAGAAAGATGGAGTGATTTCGGTCGAAATCGATATAAGGATCACCGGAAACGGATGCACGGTTTGCAAATGACGAGCAAAACAAGAACAATGCAAAATTGTGCTTAACAGCATCAAAGCACTTAAGATGCATCATGAAACTATGCTACGACACTCCAACATAGGAACAAAGCACATGGCAGTGATGTACAAGTGAAGCTCTACAAAACATGAACACTGATCTCCTGCTAGAACTCACTAGAACAAGCCTAAAACAGCATGGCAAAAATGCAAATGGCAACAGTTTAACAGACTTAGTGAAAATACTAAACAAGGCATAAACAGCATCAGGTAGCAATGTTTAGAGCTAGCAAACAACATGCTACAGGAAGATAACATGGAAAACAAGAGCATGGCATGCTAGTACTAAAGGCAATGAACAAAACTGCCTTACTGAACTTTAGCCAAAGATGCACAAAAAAGATGGTAGCATCAATGCAAACAGGGCAAGTGATATGAACAGTTTCAGACTTGGTATAAAAACATAGCATGGCAGAAACAGATTCATGATAGCAACTTTGCAAGCTCGTGCCACTCACCACAAAGCATTTAATGGCATAACAAGGCAACCAATAGTAAGAAGACACATTTATGAAGCTAAAAATGGCAAGAGCAAGTTCATAGGGTGCATGGATCACTAGCAAAACACATGGCAAGAATGCACTTCCTGTTAACAAACTGAGAGCAACAATATTTAGCAAAAGTAGAGCATGGTAATGACAAGCTACACTGCTCCATAATTCAGCCAGTGGCATGAATGGATAGAGCATAACCATATCTTGAAACATCCTTAATGAACTTCATCAAAACATGCATGGATCTAGTTTTGGCAACAAGTCAACATAGCAACATAATGTAACCGGAAAAGACTTAGCAGAAATACTAAGTGTCTGAAATCAGCAACACTGTGTGGCCTACTTTGCATGCTTGTGCTAGTCACCACAGAGATCATAATAAATACAAGGCTTCCACCACTGTAAAGATGGCATGAAGATGCTCCTAAAACATGTAGACATGATGCTCAAAGCATGCACACAAAAAATGCTATGAAAATGACAAATCAGCAAGTTATGATGGATTCCAGCAGACAACATCATATAGCACTTTTGCAACGAAGATTAAGGCATCAATACGGACAGTAACATGCATGCAAATGACACCAACATGAAGAGCATCACAAGATGAACATTTCAATATATCATATGCGCAAATCGGAGCTACGAGCATAGAGATATGGGCGGTCAAACAGGTGCACATGATGTAGAATATTTCCGGACTTAGAAGATATTTTACCTCGCGGATCTAGGGTTTCTGACGGTACGCGAACCGAGGCAGGCGAGTTCGCCGGAGAAGATGACGGGGAGGTGGCCAGCGGGGTCGGAGAGGGGCGCTCCAGCGAGGGGGGCGCCGGATCCGGTTCACCCACGGCCGGATCTGGCCGGAGTGGATGCGGGCGGCGAGGCGAAGGACGCCGCGGCGCAGGCGGGCACGGGCGGCAACCGGCATGAGTCGGTGGGGCGGCGGAGCGGCGAGGGAGCTAGTGATGCTCCGACGCGGCGGCGAGGAAGTCCGGCGGGACGACGGCGAAGGGCGGCGTGCAGTCAATGGGCCTAGAGGGCCTGCTGCGGGCTCACGGGCCGCGGCGGTGACATGTGTTGCTCTCTGACTGGCTGCAGGGTGGCGGCGGACGCGTCCGGCGCCGTCCGGACATGTCCGACGCATGGAGGAAGGGGGAGGTTAGGGTTTGATCCGCAAATTTTGGGGGGAGAGGCATATTTATAGGTAGATGGAGCTAGGAGAGTCCAAATGAGGTGTAGTTTTCGCCCACACGATCGTGATCCAACGATGGAGAGCATGGAGGGGGTTTAGATGGGCTAGTGGGCTGTTGTGGAGGCGTGCTGGGCTGCAAAGAGAGACGGGTTTGCGGTTACTCGGTTAACTGTTGGGTTATCAAACGACCTCCAAATGGAACGAAACTTGACAGGCGGCCTACCGGTGATGTACCAAGGCCACTTGACAAATCTTGGCCCATTCCGAGAACCTTTTTCTCCCTCTCACGAAACGAGAAGTGAGAGGTGCGATGGGTGCATGTGTGAGTGTCGGATTCCGAACTGGACAACGGGGAAAATGACCGGATGCATGAGACGAACACGAATGCAAAAGAGATGCATATGATGACATGAGATGAAATGCATCACATGAACAAAATGCAAAACGAAAGACAAAAGCCCAACCACGAAGGATATAGCATATAACTTAACCGGAAATGGCAAGAGTTGGAGTTACAATTATGGAATGTTACATCTGGGGTGTTACAACTCTCCACCACTACAAGAGGATCTCGACCAGAGATCTAGGACTAAAAGAACTTCGAATATTCGGAACGAAGGTGATCCTCGCGCCCCCATGTGGCTTCTTAGTCGAAATAGTGAGACCACTTCACTTTCAGGAATTTGATCGACTTGTTGCGAGTTTTGCGCTCGGTTTCCTCAAGAATGGCAACGGGATGCTCATGATAAGACAAGTCTTCTTGGAGATCAATCTCTTTGAAGTTGATAGTGCACTCGGGCGTCTTGAAGCACTTGCGACGCTGTGACACGTGAAACACATCGTGCACATCTGAGAAATTGGACAGAAGCTCAAGTTGATAGGCGAGGTTGCCTCTTTTGCCTATGAACTTGAAAGGACCCACGTATCTCGGGGCAAGCTTCCCTTTGATACTGAAGCATTAAGTGCCTTTCATTGGAGAGTCGCGGAGATAGACATGGTCTCCGATATCGAAAGCCAAGTCATAATGCTTGTATCATAGTCACTCTTCTTGCGTGATTGCGGGGCTTTGAGACTTTCAGCGATGACTTTACACATTTCTTCAGCTTCTGTGATCAAGTTGTTGCCAAGAAGTTGGCGTTCACCAGTCTCGGACCAATTGAGAGGAGTACGGCACTTTCTGCCATATAGAATTTCGAATGGGGCCTTGCCGAACTTGCTTGGAAACTGTTGTTGTAGGAGAACTCAGCATAAGGGAGGCAATCTTCCCACTTCATACCGAAAGAGATGACAAAAGCTCTAAGCAAGTCTTCGAGGATTTGATTGACTCGCTTGACTTGGCCACTTGTTTGAGGATGGAAAGCCGTGCTGAAGCGAATGTTTGTGCCCATGGCCTTCTGGAAGGAGTCCCAGAACTTGGAAGTGAAAATGCTTCCGCGGCCTAAAGAGATCAATTGCAGAATCCCGTGCAACGAGAAAATTCTAGAGGTGTATAGCTCTACCAACTGAGCTGCCGTGATAGATCCTTTGATTGGAAGGAAATGAGCCACTTTAGTAAGCTTTTCAATGACAACGAAGATAGCATCATTCCCACGCTTGGACTTGGGAAAGCCAGTGACAAAGTCCATTTCGATATGATCAAACTTCCATTCTGGAATAGCAAGAGGTTGAAGGAGACTAGCTGGTCGTTGATGTTTTGCTTTCACCCTTCGACATACATCACATTCCTTCACGAATTGAGCGATCTCTTGCTTCATTCGGGTCCACCAATACTACTGCTTGAGGTCATGGTACATCTTCGAACTGCCTGGATGAATGGAAAGAAGAGAATTGTGTGCTTCATTCATTATGACCTTCCTTAGATCACCTTTAGGAACCACAATCATGTCCTCGAAGAATAAGGTGTCCTTGTCATCAATGCGATAGGACTTGTATGTGGGTAAGCCCTTGGCAACACCCTGTTTCACCTTCTTCACCATGGAATCAAGGAGTTGTGCCTCATGAATTTGATCTTCCAAAGTTGGAGTGACTTGAAGGTTGGCAAGAAAACCTTAAGGAACAACTTGGAGGTTGAGCTTGTGGAAAGCTTCACAAAGATCTGGTTGGAATGGCTTGAGAATTAAGCTGTTGCAATAAGCCTTTCTTCTCAAGGCATCTGCAATCACATTCGCCTTGCCTGGAGTATATTCAACATTTGGATTGTACTCATAAATCATTTTGACCCAACGAGTTTGCCGGAGGTTGAGGTTGGGTTGAGTGAAGATATATCTGAGGCTCTTGTGATCAGTGAAAATGTCCACTTGCCTTCCCAACAAGAGATGTACCATGTTATAAATGCATGGACAACTGCCGCCAACTCAAGATCGTGAGTGGGGTAGTTCCTTTCATTGGGCTTCAACTGACGAGAGTATAGGCCACAAATTTCTTCTCTTGCATTAACACGGCACCGAGACCTTGCAACGAGGCATCACAGAAGACTTCAAAGGGCTTGGACTTATCAGGAGGAGTTAAGACAGGAGTTGTGACGAGTCCCTCTTTGAGAGTGTTGAAAGCAACGTCACACTCAGGCGTCCAGGAATACCTGACATGCTTCTGGAGGAGGTTGGAAAGAGGCTTTGCAATCTTTGAGAAATTCTCAATAAATCTTCGGCAATAGCTTGCAAGCCCAAGGAAACTGCCGAGCTGCTTGACATTCTGAGGAGGCTCCCAGCTCACAATTGCAGAAACCTTTTCCGTACTAATAGCAATGCCCTTGGCGGAGATGATGTGACCAAGGTAAAGAACTTCATCAAGCCAAAACTCACATTTGGAGAATTTCACATAGAATTGATACTCTCTGAGCTTGTCGAGCACCAATCGCAAATGCTTGGCATGATCCTTATTATTCTTGGAGAACACCAAGATATCATCAAGATACACCAGGACAAATTCATTTGTGTAGGGGTTGAAGATGAAGTTCATCATACGAGAGAATGTTTGAGGGGCAATGACAAGGCCGAAAAACATGACAGTATATTCATAAGAAGCAAAGCTTGTTCTGAATGTTGTCTTGGGGATATCTTCTTCACGAATGTGAATCTGATGATAACCCATACGGAGATCAAGCTTGGAGAACACCTTTGCACCTTTGAGTGGCTCAAATAGCTCATTGATGTTGGGAAGTGGATACTTGTTCTTGATTGTCTTCTCGTTCAATGGACGGTGATCGAAGCAAAGTCGGTTCGTGCAATCCTTCTTCTGGACAAAAAGAACACCACAACCCCATGGAGATGAACTCGGTCTGATCAGACCCAGACGCTCTTGTTCATCGAGATGTTTCTTCAATTCTTTCAGCTCCTTTGGCCCAATCTTGTATGGACGCTTGCAAACGGGTTCTGTACCAGGCTCAAGATCGATAACGAACTCAACTGGCCGGTGAGGAGGCATACCCGGAAGCTCTTCTGGAAAGACATCTTGGTACTCACAAACAACTGGAATCTGAGAAATTGCGTCTAACTCGCCTTTCTCATTGAGAGAAAACAACCGAATGGTTTCATCACGAGGGGCATAGATGATCACATCCTCAGAAGAGTGTGTCAATTTAATTTCCTTGGCAGCACAATCAAGGAAGACCTTGTGCTTAGAAAGCCAATCCATGCCGAGAATTAAATCAATATCAGAGTCACCGAGAACAATTGGGGAAGCCAGGAATTTATTGTTGCCCATCTTGATACCGACATTCAGAACCAACATACTAGAGCTCAAATGCTTAGCCGGAGAAACAACTCGCAATTCTCTAGTAATACATCTGTGTCAAAATTGTGCTTCGATGCAACAGGATATGACATGAAAGAATGTGATGCACTCGAATCAAATAAAACTTTTGCAGGAATATCATTAACTGGGAGATTACCCATGATCACTTCTGAAGAATCCTCTGCTTGAGCTGCATTCATCATGTTCACCCTTGCAGACTTGGGATTATGCTTGACCACTGCACTGCTTGAAGACCTCACGGGAGGAGGAGGCGGAAGGCACCTTTGGTTGAATCACTTGTTTGCATAGTGATCTTTCTGCTAACACTTGTTGCAAGTAACCTCTGAGAGCGGACGATGATAAGGAGGAGGAGTACCACCTGTCCTCGGAGCCTGAGTCTGAGACTTGTTCTGATAGCCTGGGTTGGGTGGGTGGTAAGATCCATGGCCACCTTTGTTCTTCTGCTGGTAGGGCTGACAAAACGGAGGAGGCGGAGTAAGCGAGAACTTCTGTTGCTTAGCTGCCACTTGAGAGGAAGAAGATGATTGAACTGCATCCCAGATTCTCTTCTTTGAAGCCTCAAACTTGAGCTGAGCAGCTTCTTGCTTGAGGGTCATGTTATAGAACTGATCGAACTGAGTAAGCTCAACAGGAACGAGCGCTAACTCCAAATCCTCTCTGAGGCCACCCCTGAAGTGATAGATCATGCTCTTTTTATCAGGAACGTCCTGCCTTGCGAAGCTAGCAAGTTTCTGAAATTGGATGTTGTATTGATACACGGACATGCTTCCTTGCTTGAGATTGCGGAATCCCTCACGCTTGCTCTCGACAACACTTGTTGGAATTTGATGAGCTTTAAAATCCTGGAAGAAGTCATCCCAGGTAATCACTCGACCTCCTCTGGAATCTTTGTATTGCTTATACCAATCAGCTGCTTGGTCCTTGAGCTGAAAAGAGGCGAACTTGACATAGTCCTCAGGCCTGACATTGCTACATTCAAAATGTTTGCTGATGTCTACGAGCCAATCATCGGCGTCATGGCCTCGGCACAATTGTTGAAAGACTTTGGCTGATTCGCAAGGAACTGGTTGAGGGTAGCAAACTGAGGCTGATTGTTGAATTGCCCTTGACCTTGATTCCATTGGTTACCTTCACCTTGGTTGCGCTCTTGCAAGAGTTGCAAAAGCATCTGACTATTGGCATTGGTGGCTGCCATGATAGCTTGCCATGCCTCCGAAGGCGGAGGAGGTGGCGGAGGTGGAGGGTTTGCATGATCCCCATCATTGTGGTTCAGATTCAGACGCGTTGGAGCAGCCATCCTAAAGAGGGTGACATCCGTTAGAACCATGGTAGACAGATAGACAAGCTGAATCAATCGATAGAAATTGCAACATAACGTCTTCACAATAAAAATTCGAACAAAGATTGAACGAATGGATTCCAAAGTTAACATTACACGACCATTAAGGTATAAGCCACTTAGACAAAGGTTGATGAAAGAAACAACAAGGTACGACTGGAACAAATAAGTGGTAAGGATTACCCAATCCCATACCAATTATCTACCGAAAGAATAACTAATAGCTACTTGAATTCCCACCTATAAACTCCCGAAACTTTCTGGTTATGCAATCAGGTGTTGGGGATACAGGGAGGCACAATATATATCACACAACTAACAAGCCATATGCTCCAACTGTATCCATCCGTCAACACATAACCAAGAAAACTTTGGAAATCGTGTACCTCAACCTTCGAAAAGCATCCGTTATACGAGCTATGGCAATACTCCCGAACTCCCTCCCTAGTACTGGGTGGCGTTGAGGTTATCTCACCACTAACTGCATAAAAGAGATTTTTGATGTCGGCGAACTCAGGTATTCCGGAACTGCAACGACAAAATTGTGACGACAACACCTCAGAGCTCAACTCCCCGGGACACTGCCACAACCCCTAAATGCCAGGAGGCACCAAGAACAATGTTCTCGTCACAGGAATATTGGAACGATCCCAAGATACACGCGTGATCCTAAAAAATTTAGTGAAAATGAGGAGAGGAAAGTCAAAACATCTACGTCAGGAGACCTCACCAGAGCGACGAAGGGGGCTGAGGAGTAAAAAAGAATCCTACTCTCCGATATATATAATCCTAAGACTCAAACATTTTTCTCTAGACTCAACAACGTCAACTATTCGATCAAGCAGGGGCTCCTAAGTCGGGGATGGCTCTGATACGAAATTGTAATGCCCAAGATGCGGCTATATCTCCCACGTGTCGAGGCACGCCTTAGAGGCATAACCGCATTTTGGTTTTGTCGCAAAAAGGTTCATCTTCACACAATCCCATGTACAAGAACAATGATAAATAAATAGTTGGCTTACAATCGCCACGTCACACAATGATCAAAATAATTCATACATCATTCAGAGTACACACACAAAGTCCAACTACAGACAAATCAAAATGAATAGAAGACAACCCCAAATGCTAAATCCCGATCGTCCCAATTGGGCACCACTAGTGATCATCCGGAAAGGGAACGTAGTAACGGCCAAGGTATTAGTCGAACTCCCACTTGAGCTCGGTTGCATCACCTGCACTGGTATCATCGGCACCTGCAACTGTTTTGGTAGTATCTATGAGTCACGAGGACTCAGCAATCTCAAAACCCGCGAGATCAAGACTATTTAAGCTTATGGATAAGATGTGGTTATGAGGTGGAGTGGCAGCAAGCTCTAAGAAAATATGGTGGCTAACATACGATTACAAGAGTAAGATGAGAAACTACGCAACGGTCGTAAACTAGAAGTGATGAAGTGATCCTGAACTACTTATGTTCATACATAACCCAACCGTGTTCACTTCCCGGACTCCGCTGAAAAGAGACCATCACGGTTACACACGCGGTTGGCGCATTTTAATTAAGTCAAGTGTGAAGTTCTCCACAACTGGATATTAACAAATTCTCATCTGCCAAATAACCGCGGGCACGGCTCTCGAAAGTTTGTACCCTGCAGGGGTGTCCCAACTGAGCCCATCACAATCTCTCATGATCAATGAAGGATATTCCTTCTCCCGAAACAACCCGATCAGTCTCAGAATCCTGGTTACAAGACATTTCAACAATGGTGAAACAAGACCAGCAAGACCGCCCGATGTGTCGACAAATCCCAATAGGAGTCGCACATATCTCATTCTCAGGGCACAACGGATGGGACAAGCTACGAGTAAAACCAACCCTCAAGTTTCCTGTAGGTGGCCTCGCAGGCTGCCCGGTTCGGTACCAACACTTAGAGGAGCACTGGCCCCGGGGGGGTTGATTAATAAAATCCTCGGGTTAATTACTCCCTAGGCAAATTTTAGTAGTTATTAGGCAAATGGTAAAACCAAGGTTGGGCCTTGCTGGAGGAGTTTTATTCGAAGCAAACTGTCAAGGGGGTCCCATAACCCCAACCGTGTAAGGAACACAAAAATCAAGGAACATAACACCGGTATGACGAAAACTAGGGCGGCAAGAGTGGAACAAAACACCAAGCAAAAGTCCAAGTCTTCCACCCTTTCCAAGTATATAGACGCATTAATTAAACAAGAAATATTGTGATATCCCAACATATCCATGTTCCAACATGGAACAACATGCGAGGCACCTGCAACTAGCAACTCTACAAGAGGGGCTGAGCAAAAGCGTTAACATAGCCAAACAACGGTTTGCTAGGAAGGTGGGTTAGAGGCTTGACATGGCAATATGGGAGGCATGATAAACAAGTGGTAGGTAGCGTGACATAGATATAGAATGAAAAACTAGCAAGCAAAGATAGAAGTGATATCAGGGGTAATGATCATCTTGCCTGCAAAGTTCTCAGGGTTGTCGAAAGCTTGCTACACGTAAACGTACTCAACAGGATCCTCGTTCACGAACTCGTCTCCCAGCTCTAACCAAAGCAAGAACACAAGCAACAGAACAACAATCAATCACGGTGCAATGCACAAGCAACATGATGCAAGACATGGCATGGAATGCAAGATATGATGTGCAATGCATATGGGTACTCCGGAAGGGAAGAATGATCATGGCATCAACTTGGAAAACCAAGCATGCCACTAGAAAGATGGAGTGATTTCGGTCGAAACCGATATAAGGATCACCAGAAACGGATGCACAGTTTGCAAATGACGAGCAAAACAAGAACAATGCAAAATTGCGCTTAACAACATCATAACACTTATGATGCATCATGAAACTATGCTAGAGTACTCCAACATAGGAACGAAGCACACGGCAGTGAAGTACAAGTGAATCTCTACAAAACATTAACACTGATCTACTAGAACTCACTAGAAAAAGCCTAAAATAGCATGGCAAAAATGCAAATTACAACAGTTTAACAGACTTGTTGGAAAATGTGGGATTCTTGGATGTGGTAGCTGGCTCTTGGTCCAAGCCTTGCCATGCTCCTAACTCTGCTGCCCTCATTTGCAAAAAACTAAAAAACTTATGCTATGATCTCAAGCGTTGGAGCCGGGGCATTTCAAAGCTGAAAATCATGATTCAGAACAGTAATGAGGCTCTTGCTCGGTTGGATGATATTGAGGAAAAAAGAGCTCTTTTCACTCAAGAAAAGAACTTCAGGCGCATTCTTAAGGTCCACCTCAATACATTGCTCAAATATAAAAATGAATATTGGAGGAAAAGATGCACAATTAGGTATTTCAGATTCGCTGACGAAAACACTAAACTCTTTCAATCTCTTGCGACTGATAAGTTTAGGCATAACTCCATTGCCACCTTGCGGGATGGTGATGTGGTGGTAAGTGACCATGTTGGTTAGGAGGGAGTATTGTATAAAACATACAAGGAATGCTTGGGCTCCTCTAAGCCTACCAGCATGCGTTTTGACCTCTCTCAGATCATTCGACGGATTGACGGCTTGGATGAACTGTCGGCACCCTTCTCGAAAGAGGAGATCGATGCTGTGATCAAAGAAATGCCGGCCGACAGGGCTTCTGGCCCTAATGGTTTTAATGGTTGCTTTCTTAAAAGTTGTTGGCAGATCATCAAAGAGGATTTCTACATGATGTGTCAGGATTTCCATGAGGGAAAGCTTGATATATCTAGCATCAGCGAAGGGTACATTACCCTGATCCCAAAGATCTCATCCCCTGAGACTTCCAATGATTACAGACCGATAATGCTGCTCAACTGTTACCTCAAAATTGTCGCGAAAATCTTGGCTAATCAGTTACAAAAATTCATTCTGAAAATCATTGACAAGAATCAATATGCCTTTCTTAAAGGGAGGACCATCCAAGATTGTGTCGCATGGACATTCGAATATATTCATCAGTGTCAGACGTCGACACGTCAGATTGTGCTGCTCAAACTAGACTTCGCCAAGGCCTTTGACACAATTGAGCATGCACCAATGTTGGAGATCATGCGAGACATGGGGTTTGATGACAGGTGGCTGGACTGGATGGAAACTATTTTTGGCTCTGGTGTTTCTTCTGTTCTCCTTAATGGAGTCCCTGGTAGAAAGTTTCAATGCAAATGCGGGGTGAGGCAAGAGATCCCCTATCACCGCTGATTTTCATCCTCGCTGCTGATCTTTTACAATCTGCGGTCAACGATGCTTTTGCTCGACGTCTGATTGACCTGCCAATCTCGTGCAATCGCAGTGGTGATTATCCTGTAGTGCAATACGCGGATGACACCATCTTGGTGATGCCAGCCTGCCCGATTCAAGCTGCCGGCATGAAGAACATTTTAGAAGACTATGCTGCCTCGGTGGGATTGAAAATCAACTTCCACAAATCCCCGTTGATCCCCATCAACATTTAACAGCGGTATGCGATGGAATTGGTGCATGTCTTTGGTTGTTCGGTTGGCTCACTCCCATTCACGTACCTTGGCCTCCCCATGGGCATGACAAGGCCAGCGCTGTTGGAGCTCATGCCACTTGTGCATGATGTGGAAAGGAAGATGCCCACAGCATTGTCTCTGATGTCGGCCGGGGCCAAACTCACTCTGGTCAACTCGGCTGTGACGTCGATACTAATCTATGCCATGTGCACGATCAAACTGCACCCTAGAGTGATTGAACACCTTGATAAACTGTGCAGATGTTGTCTTTGGGCTAAGAATTCTGAGGATGGAGTTAAGAACAATTCGTTGGCAGCCTGGGAGTTGGTTTGTAGGCCAAAATGCAAAGGTGGTCTCGGTGTCATTAACATCAAAACCCAGAATGTGGCCCTTCTGCTGAAGCATCTCTTTAAATTCTATAACCGCGATGATGTCCCCTAGGTGACCTTGATCTGGGATGCTTACTGCATGAACAAGATCTGCATGTTGTGGACCCCGTCGGCTCCTTCTGGTGGCGCGATGTACTGCATCTCAGCAATGTGTTTCGTGGTATCACCAAAGTCACTCTGGGTGACGGATCTTCCTCTCTGTTCTGGAAAGATGCCTGGTTTGATAGTGATTGTGATGTCCCCCTCATGGAGCTCTTTCCCAGGGCCTTCTCATTCTGCTTATGAGGATGCGTCCCTCGTCAATGTTCTCACGTCCATAGATCCAAACATGCTCTTTCACCTGCCGCCGTTGGCTCAGGCTAGGGAGGAAGTGCGAGAAATCCAATGTGGATCGATGCACGTACTTCTCTAGAGGGATTGCAAGGAAACTTGGGAATGCACACACTCGGTGGGGCCTATTCCTCTAAGAAATTCTATGATCACTTGGTGTAGGATGGAACCCTAATCGGCCGACCTTTCATGAAAGGAGCGGATCCCGGAAGAACACGAGGAACACAAGGGGAAAAAGAGGGAAAACACAAGGTGAAACACACGAGGAAACACTAAACCAACATGAATAAGTCACACATGTGCTAGATCCTCGAGTACACAAGGAAAGATACACGATCCACGGACAATTAAGGATGATACAAGGGTAGCCGGTCTTCTCCGTGAGGAGGTCTTGAGTTCTTCCCTAAAAGGGGTCTTGAATCCGCTTGGGGGATCTTCTCCGGTGGAGGCCCGAATCTCCGAGGAGAAGGTATCCCAGTGGATGAGAAAAGCTCTCACACAAAATATGAGCTAATCCTTTGCTAACCCCAGAAAGTTGGACAAGGTGGGGTATATATAGTCTAGGGGGTAGAAGGGGTACACCGGCCTCGGCCCTTCACTGTGCGCAGACAGGGAGGCCGGACATCCGGGCGTTGGGCCGGATGTTCGGGCGTTCGCGGAGTGCCAGATGTCCAGGCTGGTGAAGGTGGCCATGTTGCTCTCGGGTTCGGGGGTGTCCGGATTTTCGGGCAGGAGGCCGGATATCCGGGACCTCGGGAAGGGCCGGATGCCCGGGGCCTGTAGGCGCTTGGTGGTTGAGCAGCTGTAGTGGACGACGCTCCAGGGGCCGGATGTCCGGGGCCTGGGAGATGTTCTTGGCTCTTTCCGTTGGTTCTCTACATCCGTGGACTCGGGGACTTGTCCGTCTTCACGTGCATCTTCGGGACGGTCCTCTTGGTACCTAATCATGCACAACATCTCGGACTTAGGTAGTAGCCATGTCTCATGCATAGAAAGTGGAAGTTCGGAAAGGAGTGAGTTCACCTTATCTTCGATAGCCTTGGCTCGGGCTCTTGTCATTGGTCCAAGTGGTGTCGTTGGAGGTGTAGGTGTGTCCATGGGGATGATCATGGGATGCTCCACATCATCTCCCCTCCCTTGGGGAAGATCCGTCCTCGGATCGAAATCCTCATCACCATGGTAGGGCGAGAGATCTTTGATGTTGAAGATGTCGCTCACGGAGTACTTGTCACGTGGGATGTCGATCTTGTAAGCATTGTCGTTGTAGCGTGCAAACACCTTGAAGGGTCCGTCTGCTCGTGGTCGATGTTTGACTTGCGTTCTTGGGGAAAGCGGTCCTTGCGAAGGTGTAGCCACACAAGATCACCAATGTTCAAGACCATGGGGTGCTTGTTGATGTTGAGCTAGATCGCAAGTTGTTGTACTTGGCGCTTGATAGTATGTCTTGTATCTTCATGCACCTTCTTGAGATGAGTCACACGTGCACTTGTGTCCAAATTAATGCGCTCTTGGAGTGGTAGAGGGAGAATGTCCAATGGGGACAAAGGGTTGAATCCGTAGACGACCTCGAAGGGGGACTTGCCGGTTGTTGAGTGTCTTGTGCGGTTGTAGGAGAACTCGGTGATAGGTATACACTCCTCCCACTCCTTGATGTTCTTCTTGATGAGTACTCGAAGTAGAGCGGAGAGTGTGCGGTTGGTCACCTCCATTTGGCCGTCGGTTTGAGGATGGTAAGCCATGGAGAAGAGTAGCTTGATTCCGAGCTTGGCACATAGGGTCTTCCAAAAGTAGCTTAGGAACTTGACGTCGCGGTCTGAGACGATCGTCTTTGGCACTTTGTGTAGACGCAATATTTCTCAACAAAAGAGATTGGCAACATGTGAAGCATCGTCTATCTTGTTGCAAGGAATGAAATGTGCCATCTTGGAGAAACAGTCCACAACGACAAATAGCGAATCCTTTCCATTGCGAGTCCTAGGCAATCTAAGTACAAAGTCCATGCTAATGTCTTCCCATGGTTGATAAGGAATTGGGAGAGGCATTTAAAGGCCATGGGATTGAGCTTTGGACTTAGCTCTGCGACATGTAGAGCATCGGTTGGTGAGGCGGTTGACGTCGCGAAACATCTTGGGCCAAAAGTAGTTCTTCGAGAGCATGGTGAAAGTCTTGTCGCGTCCAAAATGTCCCATTAAGTCGCCTCATTGAGATTCCTGCAAAAGCAACAAACGAAGAGAAGACTCGGGGATGCAAAGCTTGTTAGCTCTCATAAGATATCCATCTTTAACGTAATAGCGTTCCCAAGATGTATGCGTCAAACATTTGGCATATGTAGTAGCAAAAGTGGGATCATGCTCATACAAGTCTTTTATGTGCTCCAAGCCAATGAGATTCAACTCAAGTTGAGTAACAAGCATGCATATGCGGGAAAGGGCATCTGCCACAATGTTTTTACCCTTAATGTACTTGATGACATAAGGAAAAGACTCAATAAATTCACTCCATTTAGCATGATGCTTGTTCAACTTGGTTTAGCCCTTAAGGTACTTGAGCGTTTCATGATCGGTATGACTGATAAACTCATGAGGGCGAAGATAGTGTTCCCATTCATGCAAAACGCGAACTAAAGCATATAGCTCTTTGTCATATATGGGGTAATTGAGTTGCACTCCAAGAGTTTCTCACTCAAGTAAGCTATGGGGCACTTCTCTTGCGTTAACACACCTCCTATGCCATTACCACTAGCATCACAATGAATCTCAAAGGGTTTGTCAAAGTTGGGTAATGCAAGCACAGGAGCATGAGTAAGAAAATTCTTAAGCTCATTGAAAGCGGTATCTTGGGATGGTCCCCAAACAAAAGGCGCATTCTTCTTGCTCAAAGCATGCAAAGGCGAAGCAATGGTGCTAAAATCTTTCACAAAGCGACGATAGAAACCCGCAAAGCCAAGAAAGCTACGCACTTGTTGCAAGTTGGTTGGTTGTGGCCAAGTCTTAATAGCATTGATCTTGGACTCATCAACATGAACACCCTTAGAGGAAACAACAAAACCCAATAAAACAAGCTTATCAACTCCAAAAAGGCATTTCTCCATATTAGCATAGAGATGCTCTTTTCGAAGAGTTTGCAAAACGGTTCGGGCATGGGTGACATGCTCTTTGAGAGACTTGCTAAAAACAAGGATATCATCGAAGTAGACCACAACAAACACACCAATGTAAGGGCGAAAAACATGATTCATAAGACGCATAATAGTACCCGGTGCTTCTGAGAGACCCATAGGCATGACTAACCACTCATACAAGCCAAACTTGGTTTTGAAAGCGGTTTTCCATTCATCACCCTCTTGTATGCGGATTTGATAGTAACCACTCTTAAGATCAATTTTGGAAAAGATAGTGGCACCACTAAGTTCATCAAGCATATCATCAAGGCGTGGAATGGGATACCTATAGCGAACGGTGATAGCGTTGATAGGTCTACAATCGGAGCACATGCGAAAGCTACCGTCTCGTTTTGGCACAAGAATGACCGGGACGGCATAAGGCCTCAAACTTTCACGCACATGTCCATGGTCTATGAGATGCTTTACTTGCTTTTGTATTTCTTTGGTTTCTTCGGGGTTGATGCGGTAGGGAGCTTTGTTCGGAAGCAGTGCTCTGGGGATGAGGTTGATGCGGTGCTCAATGCCTCGTAGTGTAGGTAGTCCCGGAGGTAGCTCGTCGGGGAAACCATCATGAAATTCCTGCAAAAGAGAAGACAACACTAGAGGAAGAGTGTGAGAAGTGTTAGCTTGTGGTTCATTGTCCTTGCACAAAAGGACGTAGTGTAGGACACTACATGGGTTCTCACACACTCCTCTTATCTCAGTTTTGGTGGCAAATAGGACTAAGTTCTTCTTGTCGCTCATCATGGAGGCGCTCGATTTTGGCTTGTGGCGCTCACTCTCTTTTTGGTGGCTCGCTCTCTCACTATTATCTCCACGATGGGTGGCTTGCTTGTCGGCAACAACTTGGCTTGGAGACATGGGACAAAGTACGTACTCCTTTCCCTTCATCTTGAAGATATAGTGGTTCATTCGGCCCTTGTGGATGACTCCTCTATCAAATTGCCATGGGCGTCCAAGGAGAAGGTGGCGAACGGTCATTGGAACGATGTCGCACTCTAAGGTGTATTCGTAGGCGCCAATTTTAAGGAGACTTGTACTTGATGCTTGACTTGGATAGTGCCGGAGTCGCTAAGCCATTGCACTTTGTATGGATGTGGGTGCTTCGTCTTGGGCAATTGGATCTTGGAACAAAGTTCTTCACTTGCTAGATTATGACAACTCCCTCCATCGATGATGACCTTGACGGATCTTCCATTGATGCCAGCCTTGGTGTGGAATATGTGGCACCTTTGGTCTTCTTCTTGGTGATGTTGGAGAGTCAAGACCTTGGAGACAACAAGAGCGGGACTTGAATCTTCATCACAAAAGACATGTTCCTCTTCATCGTTCACTTATCGGTGCATGGCGACTTGCTCAAGAGCGTCCATTTCTCCTTCACTCATCGAGTCGTAGGTGCCATCGTCGTTGAGGATCATGGTCCGCTTGTTGGTGCACTCATAGCACTTGTGTCCTCAGCCTCTGCATGTGAAGCATTTGAACGAACTCGTCTTGACGGTCTCATCGGTTGGAGTGGATTATGATGAAGCTCTCGGCTTGAAGTTACTTGTAGTAGGAGGATGACATGGAGTTGACGAAGCTTTCTTGGAACTTGACTTGTCGACATTGCTTGTAGAAGGCTTGGTAGACGGTGTTGGAGTCGTTGAAGATTGGTTGTTGGAGAAGCCGTAGGACTTGGATGAGAACTTGGCATACTTGAAATCGTCTTGCACTTGACATTCTGCCTTTGAAGCTTGATGGACTAGCTCGATGAGGTTCGAGTATGGTTGGAAGTCGACGATCTTCTTGATAGGATGGTTGAGTCCATTCAAGAAACGTGCCATAGTTTGCTCATCGTCTTTTGTGACATTGGCTCGTATCATGGCAACCTCCATCTCCTTGTAGTACTCTTCAACGCTCTTGGTTCCTTGCTTGAGTAGTTGGAGTTTCTTGAAGAGGTCGCAGTTGTAGTAGGTAGGCACAAAGCGCGCTCTCATGACATCCTTCATTTGTACCCAAGTAGTGATGAGTGGTTCACCTCTTGCCTCTCGGCGCTCGATAACTTGTTCCCACCAAATGACGACATAGTCTTGGAACTCAAGGGATGCTATTGCGATCTTCTTCTCTTCTTCAAAGTTGTGCAAATGGAAGATTTTGTTGAACTTTAATGCCCATGAAAGATACTCTTCGGTATCGTTGCTTCCTTTGAACTTGGGCATGGTGAACTTGAGCTTGCCGTAGCGTTGCTCTTTGTTGTGTTGGGTCGGGGATGATGACGTCCATGTTGTTGATGATTGTCAAGCCCGTGTTGCTCTTGGTGAGGAGGGTTGTGAACCACATGTTGCACTTGTCGTGGAAGAATTCCATTGTCTTCATGCTCTTGATGAACTTGATGTTCTTGGCGAGCTTGTGGAGGAGCTTGTCGAGCTCGAGGAGGAACTTGAGGAACTTGACGATGCATGCGATCTTGAAATCTTCGTTCATGAATTTCTTCGCGAAGTGCTTCTTCTTGTTCATGAGCTTGTCAACCTCGGTTGGCTACGGCTCGACTGGAATCTCGTAGGGCTTGTTGCGCCTCAAGTGCTTCAGCTTCACGGAGTTGTTGTTCTTGGCGTTGTGCCTCGGCATCTTGTGCATCTTGGTGTAGACGCGCTCGCTCTTCCTCTTCATGTTGGTGTTGTCGTTGCCGTTCTCGTGCTAGTGCAAAAGCCTCTTGGGTTTGACGTTGTCGGTGCTCTTGAGAGTCGGTGTCGCATAGAGGATTGAGGCTTGCTTGACGATCATTGCGCGCGGCACGATGAAGAGTGTTCGATGTCGGTGTACTTGAGCCAGAGAGGGTGAATTCGGAGTGTCGACATGAGCGGGTCCTTCTTGATGAAGACGAAGTGGAAGAAGAGTGGTTGAGCAACAAAGCGCAAATCTCATCCATCCTTGCGTCATTCTCTTGCTTGTGATCATTGAGCTTGTGGTCGAAGTAGTCCCTTGTACGTTGCTCGGAGAGTCGCAAGTTAGCAGCGAGGTTGTCGATGCGTTCACTCATTGCTTATTGCTCTTGATGCAAAGCACGTTGTGCACAAAAGAGGTGGCTCTTGGTGACGTAGGAGTTCATGCCGTTGTCATGCTCAATGAAGAGTGGGTTGGTAGAAGTACTTGGCATATCCATCATTCCAAGAAATATGTGAGTGGTAGAAAGAGAAGAACAAATACCAAATGCACCTTGACCGAAGTTGAAAGTGGATCGATGATCACTCCAATGTAGGACAAGGAAATGGCACAATTGGTACTAGTTCTTGTCGGTTTCTCACACCTACACAAGTAAAAGCTTACGGTGGAGCTTGGTTAGGATGGTGGCACAAAATTTGATGCAATTGTAAGTGAGCTTCAATAATGTTGGAAAAGATTCGCAAGATGCAATGTAACAAGTAGACCAAACATATAAGGTACATGGAAACACCCACGCAAAACGATAGGTGGGGTCGTGCAACCAAGGATGAGCCAAAATGTGGGATCCACAAAAATGCTCGTGTTGCACAACACTAGAGAGACGCTAGCACGATTGCACAATAGGCGGATACAAGATCTTGTGCAGAACCTACTTAGCAAAAATGCAATGACTTCTTTAATGTTGGAGCTCTTTTCTCATGCAATGCTTCACGAACAAAGATAGCAATTGTGTATGCGATGACAACTTTGTGACACAAGAGATGATACCAATATATGCGACAATGATGTATGTATGCTATGGGAAGTATGATCACTAATGTGCACAAGTCTCGTTGCCGGCAATACTCAATGGCTAGTCTCGACGGGTAAGCAACGCAAAGGAGTAAGGCTATGATGGCTATCAATGTAATGGCAAGAATGATGTATCACGATACCAAGACGAGGTTACAGTTTCTTGCGGACGGTATGGTGTCAAAATGGTGGACCGAATACCAAGATGTAGTCGAGGTGGTCGTTGTTTGTAATGCCCCGTATGTAACTTGCCGTATTTGTATTCCAACTCTTGCCATTTTCGGCACTAAGTTATGATATTCCTCGTGGTTGGGTTTTTTCTTCGTTTTGCATTTTGTCCATGTCATGCATCTCATATCATGTCATCATGTGCATCACATTTGCATACGTGTTCGTCTCATGTATCCGAGCATTTTCCCTGTTGTCTGTTTTGCATTCTGGCACTCCTATGTCCTCCGGCGTCCCCCTTTTGCCTCTTTTCGTGTGCGAGTGTTAAATGTTCTCGGATTTGACCGAGACTTGCCAAGCAGCCTTGGTATACCACCGGTAGACCGCCTGTCAAGTTTCGTGCCATTTGGACTTCGTTTGATACTCCAACGGTTAACCGAGGAACCGTAAAGGCCTCGTGTGTGTTGCAGCCCAACACCCCTCCAAAGTGGCCCAAAACCCAGCTAGACCCCATCCATCCTCTCGTCCGTTCGATCACGATCGCGTGGCCGAAAACCGCACTCCATTTGGACACTCCTAGCTCCCTCTACCTATATATATGTGCACCTCTCCAAAAATTTCCGGGCGAAACCCTACCCTAACCTCCCTCTGCGCCGCCGGACGTGTCCGTTTTGGCCGGACACGCCCGCGGCCAACCGCCCGCCGCCACGTGGCTCGCTGCCGTCTCCCACCGCACCGGCCCGCGGGGCCCGACAACGGCCCTCCCCGGCCCGTGCGTTCGCCAGTCGCCGCCGCCCGAGGCCCGTCGCCTCCCCCGCGCGCCTGCAAGCCTCCGCCGCCGCCTGCGTCCGCGAGACGCCCGCGCCCGAGGAACACCGGCGCGCCTCTTCTCCGGTGCCGGACATCTCCGACATCCCCATGCCAGCGCCGCCCCGTGCTCCGGCCGCCGTCCGCCGAGCGCCTCGCCGTTCCGCCGCCCCCTCACCGGCTCCGGCCCCCCCACCGGCGAGCTCCTCGTCGCCGGATCTCCTCTCCGGTCATCTCCCTCACCACAGAGCACAAACTCCGGCGAGCTTCACCGGCCAACCTCAGGAAGCGTGTCCCCAGATCCAGATCCAAAATTCTAGGGTTGACCCAGTTTTCTTCCTAAGTCCCTAACATTTTCTGGCATGTTCATCGCATCATAACTTTGCATCCGTAGCTCCGTTTTGGGCATGTAATATATCAAATTGTTCGCCTAGATGTGCTCTTCATTTCATTCCATTGCACCATGATTGTTTGAGTTCATCTTGATGTCCTAAATGCTGTTGTAGGAGTGCTATAAAATGTTAGTTTCTGTTTCTTAAAAGATTATGGACATTTGTCATTTTTGCCATGTTTAATGTGTGCCTCCTATGAACTTGAGTTCTACATGTTTTTTGGGCTATGCCATGCCATCTTTACAGGGGTGTATGCCATGTATTTTTGTGACCAATGTGGTGACTAGCACAAGCATGCAAAGTATCTCTCGTGATGTTGCTGTTTTCAGGGACTTGGAATTCTTCCAAGTCATTTCCCTGATGTTATTTTTATGCCATGTATTCTTGTTGCTACAGAGTGATCCATGCTTCTTTTGAGCATGTTCAGTAAGGATGTTTTTGAGATATTGTTATGTTCTATCCATCCATGTTTTTGTTTGCAATTATGGAGTACCCTAGCATGACCCAATCTTGCTCTACTTTTGCTATAAAATGTTCCTCGCAGATTGTTTACGTGTTAATCAATTTTGCCGAGGTTGTTGTAGTTGTTCCATGCATGCTATGAGATTGTTCTTGCCATGGTTAGTTACTTGATCATGTCTTCTTGCTGGGTGTATGCTTAGTTTGTCATGCAATGCCTTGTGGTGAGTGCATCGAGCTCGCAAACATGCCTACGTAACTCCGTTTTTGCCATGTCCAGTTTTCTCCAAAGTCTGAATCTGTTAACGAAACTTGCTATGTTTACACGGGTGCCATTGTATCTTCTTATCCTTTTTGGCTTATGGTCAGTAAGGGACTTTTGTTATATGCTTTGAGTACTTTCATGCCATGCCTTGATTTGGCATGATATGTTCCTGTAGCATGTTGTTATCTTGCTCTAAACATTCCTACCTAATGTTAAATCCTGACATGTTATTTTCACAAAGTCTGAGAACCTGATATCTTTTGCACTTTTGCCATTCTTGTTTGAGCCTGCTATTGTGTGATTTAGCCATAGCTCAGTGTTCATCTTTTGTCAAGCATCTTGAGTGGATCACTGCCATGTGCTTTATTGCTATGTTAGAGTGCAGTAGCTTAGTTTCTTGTTGCATTTTAGATGGCATCGTGCTGTTAATCGCAGAATAGTGTCATTATTGTTTTGCTTGCCATTTGCAAACTGTGCATCCGATTCCGGTGATCTTTATATCGATTTCGACCAAAATCAACTCATCTTTCCAGCGGCGCTCTTGGTTTGCCAAGTTGAGGCCTGGTTCAATCTTTTCCTTTCGGAGCATGCATATGCATTGCATATCACATCTCTCATATCGTGTCATGTTTTGCAGCATCACTACAAAAGAATACACTTCCGTGATGATATGTGTTTGTCACATTAGGTCGCGTTTTTTGTCATGCATGTACATCCATGACAAATTTATGACAGAATCAAGATAGTCATACCTGTGCTGTCGTAGAAGTGTTCCATGACATTATCAAAATTATCATCACGGAAGTGCCCACTTCCATGACGATAAATCGTGCGTCACAGAAGTGCTTTCGTCAAGGGTGACCGACACGTTGCATCCACCATAACGGAACGCCGTTAAGCTATTGGGACGGGTTTTGGATCCGATAACCCCTTAACAGCCCCGACCAATGGGGATTTTCCACGTGTAAAATCATCATTGGCTGGAGGAAACACGTGTCGGCTCATCATCGGGACAGATGTCATCCACTCATTGGACAGAAGGCGCCATTGATACGTTGACACGTGGCACGGCCCAACAGAGGCCCATTCCTGTGAAAAGGCCGGCCCGTTTGACTTGGTCAAAATGTGGCGGGCCGGCCCATGGAAAGCCTATTAACGGCATGTTCGCATATAGCCCATTTACAGCCCGCTAACCCAAGGCCCGTTACGCCCTATCCGAATTGGGCCCAGTAGCGTCATCTGGGCCGTCCAATATGATTCCAGCCCGTTTTCACTTCTGGCCCATGTATGTCCCATGACGTCTTTCGGCCCATATGAGGCCCTATGTAACTCTTGGCCTATTAACAAGCCGTGGTGAAACTGGCCTGTAACGAACAGTGTATCACTTTACACCCATTAACGGCCCGTGTGAAACTAGCCCATAATGAACAGTGTATCACTTTATACCCATTAATGGCCCATTATTCCGTTGGGCCGTCTCCAGCCCATGTTATCTTTCGGCCTTCTCAGAGCCCATTTATTCTTGGGCTCATTTCCAGCATTCATTTACTTATGGCCCGTTACTGTCATTTTCTGCTTGTGTGCCAAATTCAGCATGTGGTTACATTCGGCCCGTTTGTGGTCCGTTAATACGTTGGGCTGTTTTCATAGCGTCATCAAATACGGCCTATTAACGATGGCCCGTTATGGTCGGCCCATGAACGGACGATTCCAACTCTAGCCCGTTTATAGCCAGAATGCGGTTTGTTTGGCCCGTACAAGGCCCATTGATGATACGGCCCATAGAAGGCCCATTGATGATACGGCCCGTAGAAGGCCCATTGTTTCTACGTCCGTAGAAGGCCCACTGTTTATATGGCCCATAGAAGGCCCACTGTTTCTACGGCCATTAGGAGGCCCAGTGTCACTACAGTAAATATTAGCCCATGGTTATTGTGGCCTAGTTTTAAAAAATAGGTTATTGAAAAGAATTGCACTGACTACAAGCAAACAAATAAACAAGACAACAAGGAAATAAATAAGCAAGCAACTTACACTAGGCTATCACGGCTATTACACATATTACATCCACTGGGCATCAAAGTTCGCCACCAGTGCAAATATAGGGAAACAACAGCATATAAACGATGCAGCAAAACAAGTCCAGAACTGAAACCACTTCAGAAGAGCTCAAGAAACAATATCTTGGGTACCCATAATGCTGGCAAGATGCTTAGCAAGCTCATTAATTGTTTGGCGCTTAAGTCCTCCAGCGCTTGCTGTTGCACCAGAAAGTATGCATCTGAATTCTGCAGGGACTTCCTCAGTCCTTCGGCTTCCTATCACATAACATCTGATCGATGTCTTTCAACTTGAAGTTGAGAGTCAAGAAGCCGAACTGATTCAGGTAATGAGTTCGAAGAGGTGGTGCCAGCAGTGGTAGCCAGTAACTCGAACACTACATCAAGACAGGACTTTTGGGGTTGTCTCAGTGTCTTCAATATAGTTTTTATCAACTTTCTTGGAGACCAACAGGGATGTCTCACTATCTTGAACCTTATCTGCCCTTCCTTTACCATTGCATAACAGGGTACTCTTCTCCAATATTTTATCCGCGTTCTAAAAGAGAAACAAACAAACACATCTCAGGTTTACAATGTAGTATATGAAACTCATTTTGGTAAACCAGTTCAGTAGTAAGGTGGACAGGATAACAGCATGAAACAAACATATATCTATGTAGTATGGTCACTGTATGATCTATATCATTCTAGTTTATGTTGCCAAATCAAGATAGATACAGTTTGAATCATATCTATTTAAGACAAAGAAGCATAGACAGAATATAAGAGTGGGAAACTACACAGCAATAACAACACTTGTAATGTGCATGGCATGAGAACATAACTGTTTATTCAATTGAAACTGAAATCAACATAGAGCAAGTTACAACAGCAAACAGCCAAACACGTTAAAGAAACAGGTTAAAAACATACCTGTTGCGCCATTGGAGTTTCAATTGCATCCTTCAAATTTGAAATTAGTTGGTATCAGTAAATATAGTGATGACCTGAGAACAATTCTTCTTCTGCTTTAAGCGTTGACTTCGGGTTTGGAGTGGTGGTCCTCATGATTTGGGCACTGCAGTTGCCTTACTAACTGCTCATGTTTGGGTGCTCTGTGGTGGAGACGATGCTGTGTCAACGAGAACTGGGTGTCTATCTGCTAGGGTTGGGATTAAAAGGGGTGTAGCTGGTTCTCTGTCCAACTGGGTAGGGGTACAATCTGCATGAGTGTGGGTTATGTGTGGTGGGGCTGGTTCTTGGGCAAGTACAACCGTGGTTCTATCTGCATCGACAGGTAGCACGATCTTTTCTGAAGACCATGTTTTTACTCCCACAAGAAAAGTAATTGAATGTACAGACATTGTAAGATAGACAGGTGCAATGGATAGTAGGGAAGAAAACAGGGCATGAAATAATTCACATTTATGTTGTCTAAGCAAACAGAATAGCAGGACATAATTTCACATATATGATGGCTAATTAAACATGATAGCATGACACAATTTCACATGTATGATGGCTAACTAAACAGGATAGAATGACATACTTTAAAATATGATGACTATGTAAACAGGATGACATGATATAACTATACGATGTGTCTATTAAAGTGGTTGGCATGCCATAAATCACAAACATGTCGTCGATGGAAACATGATGGCATGATATAATTCACGGATAGAATGACATAATTTAAATATGATGACTATGTAAACAGGATGAGATGATATAACTATATTATGTCTTTAGAAAATGGGTTGGCATGCCATAATTCAGATACATGCTGTCTATGTAAACATCATGGCATGACATAATTCAATATATGATTTATATACTAAGGAAGTGAGCAGAGGGCAATCGCATATATGATGTGTCAACTAAGGAGATGGCATTCAATATTGTGTATATGATGTAAAAACTAAGCATTGCAATACAACATATGCATTATATGAGTAATATAACCCTGCCAAGTTTGAGCATACACCTCAAGGGGATAATAGGACTGGTCATCTGCCTCTGAATCCTCCTCTGAAGAACTATCTATAACCAGCAAGATATCTACTTCAGCAGGTAGCATTGTCTGCTCTGAAGACCTTGTTTTCACTCCAGATTTCTCCATCACCAATTCAAATGGCTGATGCATAGGAAGAGCAGTTGAATATACAAACATTGTCGACAAAAGCAATGAGAAATACAAAAAAAGGATGGCATGATATAATTCACATATATGACGCTTGCCTAAACAGCATGGCATTGCATAATTCACATACATAATGCCTTGCAACAAGATAACATTGCATAATTCACATATATAATGTCTTGCAACAAGATGGCATTGCATAATTCACATATATGGTAATTAGACACTAAACAGATGGCATTCACACAAAGCATGTCTAAACTAAGTAAATGTCATAGCAATGCAAGATACCATACGCACGATATGAGCAACATAACCCTGCCAAGTTAGGGCATGCACCTCGGGGGGGGGGGGATATGACTGGTCATCTGTCTCTGAATCCTCCTCTGAGGAGCTATCGGTAACCAGCAAGACATGCGCTTCGTCAGATAGCATTGTCTGCTCTGAAGACCTTGTTTCCACTCCGGATTTTTCCATGACCGTGCCAAATGGCTAATGCACAGGAAGAGTAATTGAATGTACTAAAATTGTTGACAAATTTAACACGTAATAAAAAAAATGATGGCATGATATAATTCACATATAATATGACTGGCTAACCAGGGTGGCATTGCAAAATTCACATATATGATGCCTGGCTAGACAAGATGGCATTGCATGATTCACATATACGATAAAGAAACTAAACAGATGGCATTGACACAAAGCATGTCTAAACTAAGCAGATGACATCTTTAATGTATACAGTAAGCAATGCAAGGCACCATATGCATGATATTACCAACATCAGCATGCCAAGTTAGAGCGAAGACCTCATGGGGTAAACAGGAGTGGTCTTCTCCTTCTGAATCCCCCTCATAATAGTTATCTTCCTCTTGGTTACGATCCGAAATGGGTGGAGGGGGGCTGCCTTTGCGCCCACCATGGAACGACGTCTGCATGAAATTTTATTGCCACGCATGGCTCGTCTCTTTTGCTCTACATGATTAGTTCCATTGTGTACAATAACTGACATGCATAGGAATAAAACATAGTGAGATTATGCAAGGAGTGCATGCATAAATCCAGAGTGATGGTAGCAAACTGTGGATAGACCCAAAACCAATGATAGCAGGCAGACAATAGCTTTAGTTAAAAAATACAGATAATGGCTCCTTTAATGTTTGTTTGCACCCAACATGAAACTCATAGTAGACACCGGAGATTAACCAGATAGTAGACAGATAGTACTGATTGCTGCCCCAATATGTACCCCACAACCATTTAAAAACTCAAGTTTTAGCATTAGTTTGGACATGACTCAGAGTCTAATAGGTGAACACAACGATAATGTAGCATGTCATCATATTAAGCGACGCATAACATAAGTAGACACGGAAGAGTGTGACCTCTCTTGCGGACCCGTGTAGTCCTCAAGGTCATCTGCTCAGTTGATGATGGTAATGCAGTTGTCGTGGCTGCCGGCAGCGGGGAAGAAGATCTGAGGCGGTGAAAGACAGTCTGGAGAGCGGATCCCTGCTGTGGTGAACCCTTCTGTCGTTGGAGCAGCTGAGCTGGGGTGGAACACAGCGCCGCAGGAGCAGGACAAACCACACAAGGTTTTCTTTGACACATATCTGTAACAGAAGTAATTGAGTAAGGGTTGTTTGAATTTGAGGATTCTAACAATGCAGGGATAGGAAATAGACAGGAGGATGGGAATGCACGTGCAAAACAGAGAATTTAAAAACATAGGATTTCTGCCAATCTGGGTGTTTGATTCACAATAATTGGAAGATCACAGGATGCAAAAAAGCATGGTGAGATTAAGTCAAACCACAAGAAAATGTACGGTTATAATTCTATTATGCTACTATCTCTTAGTCTTGTGCTTGATGAATAGGAATATGAAAAGGAGGAGAAGTGGAAATTAGAATTCCTACGATTTTTCTTTCAATGAGACACTAAAGGAACAAATCCTACAGTTTTCCTTTGCTCCATTCCTTTGCACCAAATTCATGAAAAGTAGTACCATAGGAAACTTTCCAATTCCGATGTTTTTTATTCACTTTTCCTTTCAAGCACTGGCGATTCTAGTAGGCAGGCTTGAGGAAGGAAAATCCTACACTAAAAAAATGTTTTTGTGCTACTTCTATTACTTTGGACCCAGGCCACTTCCATACTAGCTCAACTCACAGGCCCATCGACAAATGCACAGCTCAAACGCGCAGAGATAAATAATGATGGCATTCAAGAGAGTCCATCACGGATAGCTAAGTTTCCTGGTACCTCACTGCTTGTCATATAGTAGGATAAAATAATCGTATTTCCCGTTACTATGAGTGCTCAGTGGACAATATATATAACATGTAGAGTAAAAAAGAGATGCAACAAGTGTACAACCTCTTTGGCGAAGCCATGTCGATCTCAGCGTGATTGGGTTGGCCGGTGAGGATGCTCCGGCTGACTTGGCTATCGGAGGAGGGGAAGAAGATCTTAGGCGTCTGGAGATGGAGCCTGAGGTACTACTCCGCTGTGATGGAGGGTTTCGTCGTTGGAGCAGCTCCGGTGAGTTGTACGACGCCGAGGCTGAAGCAGGACAAGAGAGACAACGAGCAACGTTAACCTGAGTGGAATTCTAATAGCATCTCCAATACATGATGTAAAATACATAACCACAAAGTGCTACATGTAAAATACATCATCCGCTCATCTTTGAACTTAACTGTCGAAACTGAATTTAACTGTCGAAACTGAACTTAACTGTCGAAACTGAACTTAACTGTCAAAACTGAATTTTGCTGTCGAAACTGAACGCACTAGCTAGGTGAGGCTACACGTCGGCCGACTGGCTTTTTCATCTCTGGTCAGTCAATTTTGCAGCCGTTGGATACGAAATCAAGGGCATGCGGTTCATCTTCAACCTCCACCCCCCTGAGCCGGCCAAACAGCAGCCTCCCGCCGCCCGCGGACGGCGGTGTGCCGCCCCGCCCGCCACGAAAATACTCCC
>NC_041382.1:303364330-303396121 GCF_002162155.2 Triticum dicoccoides | reverse complement strand
TTTCTCCAGCGATCCCCACGCCACCGCCCCACCACCACCGGCGACCACCGCCCCCATCCTGAACCCTAAGATAGATAGTGGGGTACCTCTCCGGCGAGCCCCCCTCCCTATTGCAGCTGGTTCTTCCTTCACCCCTGCGGCATCGGAGTGAAGTGTAGCTAAATCGGAGTAGCATCGCAAGCAAGAGTAAGAGCGAGAGCAGCAGCGCGAGCAAGAGCAATAGCAATAGAAGACCAGGCAGGGGACCGAGAGCAAGAGCAGAGCAGCAGTGCGAGCGAGAGCTAAAGCAGCAGCAGGTCCTACTGACGTAGACATCGTCGTTGATGGAGCAACACCATGGAGGAAGTGGCCGGCGACGCCGCCGTGGATGGAGCCACGCCGTGTCGGCTCGGGACCGAGCGCCGACACCACCGTGAGATTGAATCAAGAAGAAAATGCGGCGATTGGTGTACAACCTCTTTGGTGGCGCCGATTAGGCTGCAGCTTCATCCGAGGAAACGGTGATGATGATGCTCTTCCGGTGGTGCAGGTGAAGACGGCGGCGTGGGAATGGAGGTGGCGCGAAAGACGAGGGGAACATCGGGGCAGCTCCTTGGAGGTGGAGGACGGGGTGGCTGAAGCGGCGGGACGATGAGATCGACGACGGATCCTCATCCGGTACGGTGGATGAGGGACGTCGAGGTGTTGCTATGGACAACGTCATCGGGGAAGAGGCTCCGGCTGGGTGGCGGATGGAGCAGGGTGTGGGGTTTCGTCGCGGGTTCTCGCAGCCTCGGTGTACGAATGGGTGGGCGGATGGGATGGCAGTTGGGAACCATGGCTTAGAGACGCGCTTGTCCGAAATGTGGGGTAAGTTACGAAAGTACCCCCACCGATTTGAGGCAGTTCTTTCGGTTTAGGGGTACCACGGGCATTTCGCGTGTCGGGATTTCACAGGAGGTGGGAGTTTTCATGCGCATTGTAATTTCGGAATAGCAAGGCATGGGTTGAGATGGAGGGAGTTGTTGGAGCACAACGAGACAAAGATATATCTTAAATATTTCGGGCTAACAAGGCGCGGGTTGATGAGGCAGGAGTTTTGCAGCACGATAGACAGAGACGCTAGCTTGAATTTTCGGCATAACAAGGCGCGGCTTGAAATTTCGGAAGAACAAGCTTAACGTGTACCAAAAAAAGACAATTTGCACCTCAACACGCACAACACACACACACACACAAACAGCATTTAGACTAGAGTAAGGTACACGTGCATTGCACGCATGAGATTTGGTAACCAAATTATGAATAAATATCACATTATAGCATGCAAGCTTTGAGTCATATATGCATGATGTAGATGTTCGTTTAATTCTTATAGTTCATTTCATTCAAAATCATCTAGTTTTTATAAGAAAGCTAATCTATTTTAAGATTCATGGAATTGTGCGTCGTAAGACATAAAGTAAAAAAATAATGGCAAATCATGTAGAAAAACATTTGGGCAATTCTAATACGGAAGATTCTAGAACAAATAAGAAGTGCTTGTGTTTTGATGTTTGTGCATTATGCTTAAGTTCAACCATGGAGTCTTCTAGATTATACATGTGGCGAAATCTGGTGGAATCTAGATGATATCCAACGGCTAGTAGTGCTCAAATTTGCCATCTTTGGACCATCGGATTCACCTCATCCAACGACCATCTTTCAAAGTTAAAGTTACCCGCACACAATATAAAAAATATATAAAATATAATATATATATATATATATATAGGGGTATAGATAAGATATGTGATGCAAAAGCCACCCATCATATCCAATTAGAATAGTGTGTCCATGCATGGATGCGACATGGCCAAATGATGTCTGCCATCGGTATCTCAAATTCAAATCAGTCTGACCTTGTTCAATGTGTATACATTACAACATGCTCGTTTCCAAACCACACCGCGCGGATCTCGGTTATATTCATGCATGCATGGGTTTCAAACATCAGGATCTCTTATTCAAATATTTGAATTCAACTTTACATTGATTGTGACCTCACCTATTCAGCTATTCTTTTACACCCACACAGTAGTCTTCTCTTTATAATTGTACCACTAACTTTCTCTCGTGCATGCATGCACACACACTACCAGTCGGCATTATCCATCGCACGCATGCAATCTTTTTCTTCAGGTTGGTCTCCCATGAAGGCACACACCAACACACATCCCGCTCTCCATCATATCGGGCATTCTTTATCTCTCACGCATGCATGTGCAACGATCGATGTTCCTCTATGTATGTGTGTATATAGCTAGGTCTTTCATAGTTTTCCACACAAACCGATCAATCAATATATCCAGTGAGGTCTCACCCTCTTTCCCACATCCACATCGATCAATCTATGCCTCTCTAGATAGGATTAACATATATAGCTAATACACCCACATTAATTATGTATCCAACACCCCCCTCTCATCATCCATGCCTTCTGCTTCATCTCTCAGACGCGTGCACAATGGCGAAGACAGGGGGCAGTAAGGGCCCTGTCCACCTCCCCCCTAACATCACTATATATCAAGGCTAATATGAATGTGATCATTGGACAATTGCTGCTAAAAATGGTTTAAGTTCATCAATTGACCCTCCTCGTGAAGGATTAGCAATGCTTGGCCCCCTAGCTCATTTATTTTTCATGGCTCCGCCACTGCGCGCATCAGCGCACGTGTTCGCCCCCTCTCTCTAAATATCGATCTCGCACTTGTGCATTCCTTCATAGTCTCCCTCCACTCGGCCCCTCGCACCATCTTCTAGCCCCCCACCGGATTTTTCCACATGTACAATCTAGCAGACTCCATGGTTGAACGTAAGCATAATGCACAAACCTCAAAACAACAGTGGTTCTCTTTTTTTCTAGAATCTTCTGTATCATAACTGCCCAAACTTTTTTCTAGTTGAATTGCCATTATTTGTTTTTACTTTATGCTTTACAACGCACAATTCCATGAATCATAAAATTGATTGAGGGCTTCTTTGATTCAAAGGATTCTCAAAGGAATTTTGGAGGACTCTAATCATTAGGAATTTTTCCTATCTTGGTTGTTTGGTTCGTAGGATTGTAAACCATAGGAATTTTTCCATATGATTCATTTGCACTAGATTTCATAGGAAACATCCCATCCACTCAAACCTCTTTGAAAGAATTCTGCATTTTTTCTATGCACAATCAAACACTCATACAATCCTGTAGGATTCAAGACGACATTCCACTATAATCCCATGTTTTTCCTACTCCCGCGTTCTTAGCTTTTTTATAAAAACTAATTGATTTTGAATGAGATGAACTATAAGAATTAAATGAAGGGCTACATCAGGCATATATGAATCAGAGCTTACATGCTATAGTGTGGTATTTATTCATAATTTGGTTGCAAAATCTGATGCGTGCAATGCACGTGTACCTTACTAGTACTTCGAGTATGTGCAAAACACGTAAATTAGAATACCAATGGCACGCTACACAGTGTCTCTCTTACAGTTCATGAAGCCATGTGGCACATGTGTAGGCGTTGTCGCGACCTCCTTGTGTGGATTGATCATAGTGACGTGTTGTTGGTTCCAGAAGAATGTACTCGTCCTCCCTGAGCCATACTGGCGGTACATGCACGAAGCGAAGATGTGCACGCATGCCATGCACACACTCATTCCTCGCACGCACATGCGGGTACATGGACGGACGCAATTTTGTACCAAGATCCACCCCATGTGATAATTTGACACATGTAAAGTCGTTCACTTCATTGATGGTCAATTAATACAGCACATGCAAATTGAGTGGACGTGAGGGCGGAAGAAAGACATTATTACTCCACTGCGCACATGCGAGTAGTTAAATCGTGGGTTGCTAGTAGTACTTCCATTGGTCTCCTTCGTATTTTGTGCCAATTTTTGACAGTAACATAATATTTACGCATTTGATTAGTGTAGTACTTGAAATTTATGTTCCGGTAAACTCATCGGGAGCCGTTTCGGGCCTCGAAACCAAAACCATCAATTAATCTTTACCTTGTTCCCATCACATTCGAAAGCCTGCTCACACCTACTAGTAGTACGTGCCAAACCTGAACGTGTTCCCACTATGCAGGTATTAGTACTAGTGCTAGTACTTAGGTTATAAAAAGGGGAACTACCTAACCGAAAATCACTCTACCTTTCCTCCTCATAAGTGCTTCTTCTTCGTCCGTCGTTGCCATGGCCGGTGAGCAGAGCTCTAGTTCGAGAACTACTCGTAACAAGGGAGCGGCAACCAAGGCTGCAGAAAAGAAGAGGGCTCGCCGCCACGCAGAGACCTCGAAAGATCTCTCACGGGCAGGCGATGGCTCCCAGCAGCGCCCTAGCCGCGGAGGCGAACATGCCGAGCCGGCGGAGCTGGAGTCGTTATCCCTCGACGGCATGCCCGATCAGCTCAATAAGCAAAAGGAGTTCATCCAAGGCTTGATGGAGTTGGTGAAGGAGAGCCTCGATGACATGCCCGCTGAGCTCAATCAACAGGGGGAGTTGACCGCCGGCTTGGTGATGCTGCTGAAGAAGAGCATTGCCTCGGAGAAGAAGGCGACCGGCGAAATCCTGCGACTTTGGGAGGACAATGCGAAGTTCTGCCACGAGATCGACCTGTTGAAGGAGAAGAACGCCGGCTGGAAGAAGCTGCATGAGAATAGTAGTTCCTCGATGAAGATGTTGCAGGCCCTCGCCATGGAATAGAAGGAAGAGTTGGCGAAGCTCCGCAGCGAGCACCCGGCTGCTGTCAAGGTACGTAATATGGGCGTGGAACAGATGATGAAGGCTCGCGTCGAGAAATGTCCCGTCATGGACACAATGATGAAGATGGCGGAGGAGACGCGCAAGGAGATGGAGGTCGTGGAGGCGATGAAGAAACAGTTACGACTCCGCGGCGAATTATATCATTTGGGGTGGTAATCTTCCTTCTTCTTTTGCTCTTGTGTTTCATCTTTTGCTTCGGGTGTTTCGCCGCACGTGGCACGTTCTCTGCGAGGCATGAATAGAACAATGTTTTTCTTGAGGGAATGAATAGAACAATGCTAACAATGAGATGACTAGCAAATTAGATCATTTTTTATCGCCATGCCGCACTGGGCTGCCGTGTTTCGTGCTCCTCCGTCGCAGTACTACTCAAGTGGAAAACTTGAGTATACCGCATGGTTCTTTGCTCCTCCTCGATCAGGTCGTCGGTGCATTTATACGAGCAGTCAAATCACAAGGCCCTGCCTTCCAGCAGTAATGAGCCGTCAAATCACAAAGGCCCTCGCCTCTCGTGAAACCGACCAAGCTAGACTGCCCCGCCCTCTAGCCTTTTAAAAAATGTATACTTTTGTACAACAGTAGTATCGATGGATTGCGCCATGGAGCAAAACTTGAAATTAAAAAAAAGGTGGTACATATAGAGAGCGCTCATCGCCAAAGGCTAGTCACAATAATGGTGTCCAGCACAACCCACCCCTCAAATAAAACTAAGAGGGTGCTTGGATACGTTTTAGTCACATGACTAAAAGTAGTGGGACTAAAACATGCTAGCCTCACCCATGCTTGGATCCAAATACTAAAAACGCTAAAATCAGGTTGATGAGCATTTATTGTCCTCCAAACCCTCCAATCCAGAACTCGCCTATGTTAAAGGAGAGGAGTTAAATGAGTAGAGAGAGGACTAATCCACATTTTAGTAGGGGTACCTCTAACTAAAAAAAATTAGTCTCAAGACTAGTTTTAGCCCCTCTTTAGTCAGGGGTTCTTGCAACTTTAGCCTCTTAAAGAGACTATTTTTAGTCAGACTAAAATAAGTCCCTTGGATCCAAGAACCCTCTAAGCATACTGGAATTCTTTGACAAAACTAAGCACCCTAAAATTCTTTGACAAGGAAACTGCTGGCTATATGATGTTGGCCATATATATTGTACGTATATAATGTGAAGAAACGAGTGGTAGTACTATACCAACTAAAAGATCAAATGTAAGAAATACTAGTATGTACATACTGAAGAGTTAAAGTAACGAGAAGAAACATAACATAGTTCTGCTGGGGGCTCAGCACAACACACCCCTCAAATTAAATTAAGCACACCTGAAATTAAACTTTGCAACTATTCCGATAGACACTGCATTAGAACCACCATGAGCAACGACACTGCCGCCTTACTCGGAGTCCTTGTCCACGTCCTCGACTTCGTCCTTGTCCCTCTTCCTCTTGGCCGATACTTCTTTGCTTGAACCGCACACTTGGCTGTTGCTCTTCATCCAACCCTTGTAGATATTGAAGCAAAGGTAGCCATCCATTGCAGCATAGTGGATGTGGTCTATATCTAGTACATTCCGCTGCCATGCATGATGATTAAATGTGTAATGAGGTTTCTCTAGTTTACCGTACGAAGGATGAACCATGGCTCCTGCCAGGGTCAGCATTGAAGGCTGACAAGAGGACACCAGCCGATTCTTCTGGAGGTCGAAGGGGTTGCCTACAATGAGGCCTATCCGACGCAGGACTTCTTTTTCATTACCAAAGTCTACAATAATGAATTTCACTGTTTTGTCCATGAGGAAGTTCTTAAAATCCTGGCACTCAACGTTGGCATGGCATATGTGGTAGACCAAGCAAACGTTATGTACACAAACCTGGATCATGGCGGGCTTCTTCCTCTCTTCGTCCTTTAGATCCTTCTCTCGTCCCAGGACTGTGGTGTACTCAACATCTAGCCCAGCGACCCACTCATCATCTGAGTTTTCGAACATGCGGCTGAAGCTAGAAAGGCATCCTTTCACCGTCGCGGAAGAACGGGTGTAGATGACGTTGAACTCATCGCTGGTGATGGTTCTAACCTTGTACTCACCGCCGATCATGGAGATTTGGGACGCCATGGATTTGGGAGGAGGGTTAGGATTAGTGGAACTGCCGTAATGTGAATGGACGGGACTACTAGGAGTGAACCGCCGTAGTATTGAAGGACGTGCGGGGATGAGTAGGAGTGAACTGCCAGCGTGCGAATGCCTGGGTAGTGGCTTTCCATTCTCCCATGATACGGGCTTCCGAGAGCCCTTGGATCTGAGATTGAACGGTTGCATGGCGTGATTCTAGACCTATGGGTGAATATCCTATCCTGGAGGGTTATTCTGCAAATTTTCAGCAACTTAGCATGCGACCGTTTGATCTCAGATCCAAGGGCTGCCAGCAGCCCATATCATGGTCGCGCCTACCACGACCGCCGCGTCGCTCGCGCGGTCGCGCCCTTGGAGATTTAACACGGTGCGTTAGGCTATCTGATGTTGGCATGTCATACATAGTCATCACTTAGTCACTCATACTACAACAAGGTTGGCTATAAGTCTATTTTTTTCTCCTCTCTATCTCTTTCTTCGTACTCAAGGAAGAAACGGTGCTAAGCGCGTGTATTTATTGCATTTGCCAAGGAGTGACCTCTTCCAATGAAATGGTGTTGCTAAGTTTGCTTCATTTAATTAGCTATAGACTCAAAATTGTCTTTTCACCTAGGTACACGCGCTTAGCACCGTTTCTTCCTTGGGTCACCAAACTAGTCTCTCTCTTCTTGATTAACTTGCCACATCAGACTTTATGCCTATGTGGCAAGCTTAAGCACCTGTAGGAGCAAGTAAAAGTAAGTACAGTAGTGCACTTTACATGGCATTTTTGCATATGTGGAGGAAAGAGAGGCAAGGAAAAAGTGGAGAAGTGGGCTCTCATGCAAGAGCCACCCTCTACTACATGGTGGAGCATTGGGAGAGGCACCTGTATGGAGGTGGTCAGGAACCTGGGAGACTCACGCCGGTCGTAGCGCCGCAGTTAAAATGATAATGGCAAGTCAAATCACGGGGCCCCACCTGTCCAGTAGAAACTCGCTGTCAAATCACACAGCCCTACGTTTGCAGCAGCCTACTCCCTCGTCTTCTCGCGTCTCTATCGAACTGACTAGGCGGAACTGCCGCCGCCTACCGCGCAGGAAAAGCCCCGCCCTCGACTTTTAAATAGTATACAATATACTAATTTTGTATCCATGGATTGCGCCCGCGCCATGGAGCAAAGCGTCTAGAAAACAGAGGAGAGATGGTGGTCTTGCAATAGAGAAGAGGGAGAGGCGAGACGGTGGTTTTGGAATGGAGATGATGGAGAGGGGAGGAGGTGGTTTTGCAATGGAGAAGAGGGAGAGGAGCGTGCGGCAGCGATTTAGGATTGGACAAAAGGGTCGGCGCGCTCTGACTGGATCAAAATAAAAATCAATTTACCCTTCAATTAAGAAAGCGACCCCACATTAACTAGTCTCCCTTTTATTCTGGGTCATAATTGACCATGATTTTCGCACATAAAATATATGTTATACATTGTATACAAGGCCACTATCAAAATTACAATTTGCAACTATACAAGGCCACTAACATTAATCGAGGCAAAATTGATGGCGTTTGCCTCGTACTAGCACCCGAGGACATTAATATCCCTTGTGTGCATGCGGGAGTGAGAAGGTTAGCTTGCATTCCCAACATTAATCAACCAATGAGGAGTAAGAGGGTTGGCTTGTTGTGCTTGGGAGAGAAAAACCACATTAATTAACACGACAATCAAGGTGACAAGCTAGCTTGCAACATTGACTTAAACATAGCATTGATTTTTACCTTGGTACCTGTAATATGAGTTTGTGGCCTTGTATACAAAAATGGAGGGAGTATAATTTGAAAGTACATTCAGATACGAACCAAATGATACAATGTTTGGTGACATGCATTCACATTTTGCTTGTCAAATACAATACGTGGTCAAACTTTGACCCAAAATACGTGAAACAACAACAAAAATACTTCCAAGACCAGCGCCGCTCTTCCGCTCTTCTCCTCTTAAACCACCGCCGCTCCTCTCCTGTTCCAATCTAAATGCAGCGCCGCTCCTCTCCTCTTCCATTTCAAAACTACCGCCCTCCTCTCCAGTTCCAGTCCAAAAACAGCGTCGCTCCTCTCCTGTTCTAATCCAAAACCAGCACTGCTCCTCTCCTCTTCCATTCAAAAACCACCACCGGCGAGTGAAGGTGCTGTGGAGAAGTAGATCGATGGAGGAGTACAACCGATACGTGAGGACCGCAGACGGCGACCCTGTGAAGCTAGCTAGGATGTTGGAGATACAGCCTTGGTTTGACAACAAGGACCAACTAGCAGTGACGGCGACATCCATGGCCAAATATCTGCAACAGAGCAAAAAGTCGGCGATACTCCCGGAGGGAGTCGTGCCGGAGTACATAGAGCTGCTCCTCTGGGCCATGGAGCAAACAGATTCACCAAATCCGATCGTGAGGCAGCGGTGGTGGGAGTATCGATCCCAGATGGAGCATCCACCAGAGATTGAAGGATCGAGCATCTACAGGGTGCTGTTTGTGAGGGTTTCCTGCTAGAGCGAGCCGGTGGAGTCTTCGTCGACCGAACCCAACTTCAAGAGGAGAGAAGCAGTTGGCCCGACGACGCTTCCCCGCCATCGTCTGCCTCGTCGTTCACATCATCTCACGGGGCGGCTGTCTGCCGCCGTGGAATAGGAGGGGGCTGCCCCCCCATCCCAATAGTCGGGCAGGTTGTGAATTGTCAGGAGGAGCTTAGGATTGTCAGTTTTTGCAGGTTGTGAATTGTGTTTTGTGTTGTGTATTTTGAGAGTACTTTCAGATATGAATGTCTTTTGAATTTCAGATTTGCAGTATTGAGCATATAAAGTATTTTATGAATTCTAGAGATCTATTTTTAGCACTTAAAAAATGTAGTTTCATAGGAGTATAAAAGTGCAGACAATGTGATTCTTAGAAAAGAAACTACAAGTTTCAGTTTCAGATAAGAAACTGCAACTTTCAGAGGCAGAGCATTTACATTAACAAGGCCTTTTCAAACAGGGTTAACATCATGTTGGAAATTTTATTCATGGTCGAAAATGGAACTACCAACCAGTTAACATCATGCTGATCAACATTCATGCATAGCACATCTTCATATGATGCACAGTCAAAATGCCCAGTACTCAGTCTCAAGCTTAGGTCCAGACTTGGGTTTCTTCTCTTGAGCAGCAACTTGTTTGATGTTCTTCTTGAAGTTCCCCTTCTTCTTCCCTTTGCCCTTTTTCTTGAAACTAGTGGTCTTGTTGACCATCAACACTTGATGCTCCTTCTTGATTTCTATCTCCGCGGCCTTTAGCATTGCGAAGAGCTCGGGAATTGTCTTATCCATCCCTTGCATATTATAGTTCATCACGAAGCTCTTGTAGCTTGGTGGCAGTGACTGAAGAATTCTATCAATGACACTATCATCCAAAAATTAACTCCCAGTTGAATCAAGTGATTGTTATACTCAGACATTCTGAGTATATGTTCACTGACAGAACTATTCTCCTCCATCTTGCAACTGTAGACCTTGTTGGAGACTTCATATCTCTCAATCCGGGCATTTGCTTGAAATATTAACTTCAACTCCTGGAACATCTCATATGCTCCATGACGTTCAAAACATCGTTGAAGTCCCGGTTCTAAGCCGTAAAGTATGGCACACCAAACTATTGAGTAGTCATCAGCTTTGCTCTGCCAGACGTTCATAACATCTGGTGTTGCTCCTGCAGCAGGTTTGGCACCTAGCGATGCTTCCAGGATGTAATTCTTTTGTGCAGCAATGAGGATAGTCCTCAAGCTACGGACCCAGTCCGTGTAATTGCTACCATCATATTTCAACTTTGCTTTCTCAAGGAATGCATTAAAATTCAATGGAACAACAGCACGGGCCATCTATCTACAACAACATAGACATGCAAAATACTATCAGGTACTAAGTTCATGATAAATTAAAGTTCATTTAATCATATTATGTAAAGAACTCCCACTTAGATAGACATCCCTCTAATCTTCTAAGTTATCACGTGATCCATATCAACTAAACCATGTCCGATCATCACGTGAGATGGAGTAGTTTCAATGGTGAACATCACTATGTTGATCATATCTACTATATGATTCACGCTCGACCTTTCGGTCTCAGTGTTCCGAGGCCATATCTGCATATGCTAGGCTCGTCAAGTTTAACCTGAGTATTCCGCGTGTGCAACTGTTTTGCACCCGTTGTATTTAAATGTAGAGCTTATCACACCCGATCATCACATGGTGTCTCAGCACGAAGAACTTTCGCAACGGTGCATACTCAGGGACAACACTTATACCTTGAAATTTAGTGAGAGATCATCTTATAATGCTACCGTCAATCTAAGCAAAATAAGATGCATAAAAGATAAACATCACATGCAATCAATATAAGTGATATGATATGGCCATCATCATCTTGTGGTTGTGATCTCCATCTCCGAAGCACCGTCGTGATCACCATCGTCATCGACGCGACACCTTGATCTCCATCGTAGCGTCGTTGTCGTCTCGCCAACTATTGCTGAAGGAAATATGCCCTAGAGGCAATAATAAAGTTATTATTTATTTCCTTATTTCATGATAAATGTTTATTATTCATGCTAGAATTGTATTAACCGGAAACATAATACATGTGTGAATACATAGACAAACAAAGTGTCACTAGTATGCCTCTACTTGACTAGCTCGTTAATCAAAGATGGTTATGTTTCCTAACCATAGACATGTGTTGTCATTTGATTAATGGGATCACATCATTAGGAGAATGATGTGATTGACATGACCCATTCCATTAGCTTAGCACCCGATCGTTTAGTATGTTGCTATTTCTTTCTTCATGACTTATACATGTTCCTATGACTATGAGATTATGCAACTCCCGTTTGCTGGAGGAACACTTTGTGTGCTACCAAACGTCACAACGTAACTGGGTGATTATAAAGGAGCTCTACACGTGTCTCCAAAGGTACATGTTGGGTTGGCATATTTCGAGATTAGGATTTGTCACTCCGATTGTCGGAGAGGTATCTCTGGGCCCTCTCGATAATGCACATCACATAAGCCTTGCAAGCATTGCAACTAATGAGTTAGTTGCGAGATGATGTATTAAGAAACAAGTAAAGAGACTTGCCGGTAACGAGATTGAACTAGGTATTGAGATACCGATGATCGAATCTCGGGCAAGTAACATACCGATGACAAAGGGAACAACGTATGTTGTTATGCGGCCTGGCTGATAAAGATCTTTGTAGAATATGTGGGAGCCAATATGAGCATCCAGGTTCTGCTATTGGTTATTGACCAAAGACGTGTCTCGGTCATGTCTACATTGTTCTCGAACCTGTAGGGTCCGCACGCTTAAGGTTTCGATGACAGTTATATTATGAGTTTATGAGTTTTGATGTACCGAAGTTAGTTCGGAGTCCCGGATGTTATCACGGACATGACGAGGATTCTCAAAATGGTCGAGACATAAAGATTGATATATTGGACGGCTATATTCGGACACCGGAAGTGTTCCGGGTGCTTTCAAAGAAAACCGGAGTGCCGGAGGGTTACCGGAACCCCCCGGGAGAACTAATGGGCCTTATGGGCCCTAGCGGAGAGAGAGAGGGGTAGCCAGGGTGGGCTGCGCGCCCCCTCCTGGTCCGAATTGGACTAGGAGAGGGGGGCGGCGCCCCCCTTTCCTTCTCCCTCTCCCCCTTCCTTTCCCCCTCCTAGTAGGAGTAGGAAAGAGTCCTACTCCTACTAGGAGGAGGACTCCTCCTCCTTGGCGCGCCCTAGGGCCGGCCGGCCTCCCCCCTTGATCCTTTATATACGGCGGCAGGGGGCACCCCTAGACACACAAGTTGATCTTCGTGATCGTTCTCTTAGCCATGTGCGGTGCCCCCCTCCACCATATTCCTCGATAATATTGTAGTGGTGCTTAGGCGAAGCCCTGCGACAGTAGAACATCAAGATCATCACCACGCCATCGTGCTGACGGAACTCTTCCCCGACACTTTGCTGGATCGGAGTCCGGGGATCGTCATCGAGCTGAACGTGTGCTAGAACTCGGAGGTGCCGTAGTTTCGGTGCTTGATCGGTCGGGCCGAGAAGACGTACGACTACATCAACCGCGTTGTGCTAGCGCTTCCGCTTTTGGTCTACGAGGGTACGTAGACAACACTATCCCCTCTCGTTGCTATGCATCACCATGATCTTGTGTGTGCATAGGATTTTTTTTGAAATTACTACGTTCCCCAACAGTGGCATCCGAGCCTAGGTTTTATGCGTTGATGTTATGCACGAGTAGAACACAAGTGAGTTGTGGGCGATATAAGTCATACTGCTTACCAGCATGTCATACTTTGGTTCGGCGGTATTGTTGGATGAAGCGGCCCGGACCGACATTACGCGTACGCTTACGCGAGACTGGTTTTACCGCCGTGCTTTGCACATAGGTGACTAGCGGGTGTCTGTTTCTCCAACTTTAGTTGAACCGAGTGTGGCTATGCCCGGTCCTTGAGAAGGTTAAAACAACACTAACTTGACGAACTATCGTTGTGGTTTTGATGCGTAGGTAAGAACGGTTCTTGCTCAGCCCGTAGCAGCCACGTAAAACTTGCAACAACAAAGTAGAGGACGTCTAACTTGTTTTTGCAGGGCATGTTGTGATGTGATATGGTCAAGACGTGATGAGATATAAGTTGTTGGATGAGATGATCATGTTCTGTTGAAGTTATCGGAAACTGACAAAATCCTTATGGTTGTCTCTCTATTGCATAAGATGCAAGCGCCCAGTAATTGCTTTACTTTACCGCTATGCGATAGCAATAGTTGCAAGAGCAATTGTTGGCGAGACGACCACGTGACGACACATTGATATAGATCAAGATGATGGAGATCATGGTGTCATGCCGGTGACGATAGAGATCATGACAGTACTTTGAAGATGGAGATCGTAAGCACAAGACGATGATGGCCATATCATATCACTTATATTGATTGCATGTGATGTTTATCTTTTATGCATCTTATCTTGCTTTGATTGACGGTAGCATTTTAAGATGATATCTCACTAATTATCAAGAAGTGTTCTCCCTGAGTATGCACCGTTGCGAAAGTTCTTCGTGCTGAGACACCACATGATGATCGGGTGTGATAGGCTCTACGTTCAAATACAACGGGTGCAAAACAGTTGCACACACGGAATACTCAGGTTATACTTGACGAGCCAAGCATATATAGATATGGCCTCAGAACACGGAGATCTAAAGGTCGAGCGTGAATCATATAGTAGATATGATCAACATAGTGATGTTCACCAATGAAACTACTCCATCTCACATGATGATCGGACAAGGTTTAGTTGATTTGGATCATGTGATCACTTAGAGGATTAGAGGGATGTCTATCTAAGTGGGAGTTCTTTAGTAATATGATTAATTGAACTTAAATTTATCATGAACTTAGTCCTGGTAGTATTTTGCAAATCATGTTGTAGATCAATAGCTCGCGTTGTTGCTTCCCTGTGTTTATTTTGATATGTTCGTAGAGAAAATTGTGTTGAAATATGTTAGTAGCAATGATGCAGATTGGATCCGTGATCTGAGGTTTATCCTCATTGCTGCATAGAAGAATTATGTCCTTGATGCACCGCTAGGTGACAGACCTATTGCAGGAGCAGATGCAGACGTTATGAATGTTTGGCTAGCTCAATATGATGACTACTTGATAGTTTAGTGCACCATGCTTAACGTCTTAGAATCGGGACTTCAAAGACGTTTTGAACGTCATGGACCATATGAGATGTTCCAGGAGTTGAAGTTAATATTTCAAGCAAATACCCGAGTTGAGAGATATGAAGTCTCCAACAAGTTCTATAGCTAAAACATGGAGGAGAATCGCTCAACTAGTGAGCATGTGCTCAGATTGTCTGGGTACTACAATCGCTTGAATCAAGTGGGAGTTAATCTTCCAGATAAAATAGTGATTGACAGAATTCGCTAGTCACCATCACCAAGTAAGTAGAACTTCGTGATGAACTATGATATGCAAGGAATAACGGAAATGATTCCCAAGCTATTCGTAATGCTGAAATTGTCGAAGGTAGAAATCGAGAAAAACATCAAGTGTTGATGATAGACAAGACCACTAGTTTCAAGAAAAGGGCAAACAAAAAAAGGGGGAACTTCAAGAAGAACAGCAAGCAAGTTGCTGCTCAAGTGAAGAAGCCCAAGTCTGGTCCTAAGCCTGAGACTAAGTGCTTCTACTGCAAAGGGACTGGTCACTGGAAGCGGAACTACCCCAAGTGATTAGCGGATAAGAAGGATGGCAAAGTGAACATAAGTATATTTGATATATATGTTATTGATGTGTACTTTACTAGTGTTCATAGCAACCCCTCAGTATTTGATACTAGTTCGGTTGCTAAGATTAGTAACTCGAAACGGGAGTTGCAGAATAAACAGAGACTAGTTAAGGGTGAAGTGACGATGTGTGTTGGAAGTGGTTCCAAGATTGATATGATCATCATCACACACTCCCTATACTTTCGGGATTAGTGTTGAACCTAAATAAGTGTTATTTGGTGTTTGCGTTGAGCATGAATATGATTTGATCATGTTTATTGTAATACGGTTATTCATTTAAGTAAGAGAATAAATTGTTGTTCTGTTTACATGAATAAAACCTTATATGGTTACACACCCAATGAAAATGGTTCATTGGATCTTGATCGTAGTGATACACATATTCATAATATTGAAACCAAAAGATGCAAAGTTAATAATGATAGTGCAACTTATTTGTGGCACTGCCGTTTAGGTCATATTGGTGTAAAACGCATGAAGAAACTCCATGGTGATGGGATTTTGGAATCACTTGATTATGAATCACTTGGTGCTTGCGAACCATGCCTTATGGGCAAGATGACTAAAGACTCCATTCTCCAGAACAATGAAGCGAGCAACTGACTTATTGGAAATAAGACATACTGATGTATGTGATCCGATGAGTGTTGAGGCTCACGGCGGGTATCGTTATTTTCTAACCTTCACAGATGATTTGAGCAGATATGGGTATATCTACTTGATGAAATACAAGTCTGAAACATTTGAGAAGTTCAAAGAATTTCAGAATGAAGTGGAGAATCATCGTAACAAGAAAATAAAAGTTTCTACGATATGATCGCAGAAATAAAATATTTGAGTTAACGAGTTTGGCCTTCAGTTAAAACAACGTGAAATAGTTTCACTACTCACACCACCTGGAACACCACAGTGTAATGGTGTGTCCGAACATCATAACCATACTTTATTAGATATGGTGCAATCTATGATGTCTCTTACCGATTTACCACTATCGTTTTGGGGTTATGCACTAGAGACAGCTGCATTCATGATAAATAGGGCACCATCTAAATCCGTTGAGACGACACTATATGAACTATGGTATAGCAGGAAACCAAAGTTGTCATTTCTTAAAGTTTGGGGTTGTGATGCTTATGTGAAAAAGTTTCATCCTGATAAGCTCAAACCCAAATCGGAGAAATGCGTCTTCATAGGATACCCAAAGGAGACAGTTGGGTACACCTTCTATCACAGATCTAAAGGCAAGATATTCGTTGCTTAGAATGGATCCTTTCTAGAGAAGGAGTTTCTCTCGAAAGAAGTGAGTGGGAGGAAAGTAGAACTTGATGAGGTAACTGTACCTGCTCCCTTATTGGAAAGTAGTTTATCACAGAAAACTGTTCCTGTGACTCCTACACCAATTAGTGAGGAAGCTAATGATGATGGTCATGTAACTTCATATCAAGTTACTATTGAACATTGTAGGTAAACCATAATAAAATCCGCACTAGAGTGATATGGTAATCCTATTCTGGAGGTCATGTTACTTGACCATGACGAACCTACGAACTATGAGGAAGCGATGATGAGCCCAGATTCCGCGAAATGGTTTGAGGCCATGAAATCTGAGATATGATCCATGTATGAGAACAAAGTGTGGACTTTGGTTGACTTGCCCGTTGATCGGCAAGCCATAGAAAATAAATGGATCTTCAATAGGAAGATGGACGCTGATAGTAGTGTTACTATCTACAAAGCTAGAATTGTCGCAAAAGGTTTTCAACAAGTTCAAGGTGTTGACTACGATGAGAGTTTCTCACTCTATCTATGCTTAAGTCTGTCCGAATCATGTTACCAATTGCCGCATTTTATGAAATCTGGCAAATGGATAAACAAAACTACATTCCTTAATGGATTTATTGAAGAAGAGTTATAAACGATGCAACTAGAAGGTTTTGTCGATCCTAAAGGTATTAACTAAATATGCAAGCTCCAGCGATCCATCTATGGACTGGTGCAAGCATCTCGGAGTTGGAATATACGCTTTGATAAGTTGATCAAAGCATATAGTTTTATACAGACTTGCGATGAAGCCTGTATTTGCAAGAAAGTGAGTGGGAGCACTACAGCATTTCTGATAAGTATATGTATGACATATTGTTGATCAGATATGATGTAGAATTATTCTGCAAAGCATAAAGGAATGTTTGAAAGGAGTTTTTTCAAAGAAAGACCTCGGTGAAGCTGCTTACATATTGAGCATCAAGATCTATAGAGATAGATCAAGACGCTTGATAAGTTTTCAATGAGTACATACCTTGACAAGATTTTGAAGTAATTCAAAATGGAATGGTCAAAGAAGGAGTTCTTGCCTGTGTTACAAGGTGTGAAGTTGAGTAAGACTCAAAACCCGACCACGGCAGAAGATAGAAAGAGAATGAAAGTCATTCCCTATGCCTCAGCCATAGGTTCTATAAAGTATGCCATGCTGTGTACCAGACCTATTGTATAACCTGCCCTGAGTTTGGCAAGGGAGTACAATAGTGATCTAGGAGCAGATCACTGGACATTGGTTAAGATTATCCTTAGTGGAATAAGGATATGTTTCTCGATTATGGAGGTAAAAAAAAGGTTCGTCGTAAAAGGTTACGTCAATGCAAACTTTGACACTGATCCAGATGATTCTAAGTCTCAATCTGGATGCATATTGAAAGTGGGAGCAATAAGCTAGAGTAGCTCCGTGCAGAGCATTGTTGACATAGAAATTTGCAAAATACATATGGATCTGAATATGGCAGACCCGTTGACTAAACTTCTCTCACAGGCAAAACATGATCACACCTTAGTACTCTTTGGGTGTTAATCACATAGCGATGTGAACTAGATTATTGACTCTAGTAAACCCTTTGAGTGTTGGTCACATGACGATGTGAACTATGGGTGTTAATCACATGCTGATGTGAACTATTGATGTTAAATCACATGACAATGTGATCTAGATTATTGACTCTAGTGCAAGTGGGAGACTGAAGGAAATATGCCCTAGAAGCAATAATAAAGTTATTATTTATTTCCTTATTTCATGATAAATGTTTATTATTCATGCTAGAATTGTATTAACCGGAAACATGATACATGTGTGAATACATAGACAAACAAAGTGTCACTAGTATGCCTCTACTTGACTAGCTCGTTAATCAAAGATGGTTATGTTTCCTAACCATAGACATGTGTTGTCATTTGATTAACGGGATCACATCATTAGGAGAATGATGTGATTGACATGACCCATTCCATTAGCTTAGCACCTGGTCGTTTAGTATGTTGCTGTTGCTTTCTTCATGACTTATACATGTTCCTATGACTATGAGATTATGCAACTCCCGTTTGCCAGAGGAACACTTTGTGTGCTACCAAACGTCACAGCGTAACTGGGTGATTATAAAGGAGCTCTACAGGTATCACACCCTCGATGCGACTATAGCTCCCACGTGTCGAGGCACGACATAGAGGCATAATCGCATTGAAGGCATATGTCGCAAGTTAGGCAATCTTCACAACAACCCATGTAATATGAATAATAAAGGGGGGATAACATAGTTGGCTTACACTCGCCACGTCACATCAAAGTACATAAATAACATTACATCATCCATACACTCAAGGCCCGACTACGGTGCCAAAATAATAGAGAACCCAACATGCGACAACGGTCCCGAATCAAACCCCAACTAGGCACCACTACTGATCATCAGGAAAAGACACGTAATAACGCTGAGAGTCTTCGTCGAACAACCACTTGAGCTCGTACTCATCACCTAGAGCGGAATCACCTGGACCTGCATCTGGGGTTATAGTATCTGTGAGCCACAGGGACTCGGCAATCTCGCACCCTCACGATCAAGACTATTTAAGCTTATAGGAAGGGTAGGGCAAAATATGAGAAGCTGCAGCAAGCGACTAGCATATATGGTGGTTATCTTATACGCAAAAGAGAGCGAGAAGAGGAGGCAAAGTGCGAGCGTGAAAAGCTAGAGGAACAACCTGCGCAAGCATTACTCCAACACCGTGTCCTCCTCCCGGGCTCTGCCGAGAAGAGGCCATCACGGTAACACACTCAGTTGATTCATTTTAATTAATTAAGGTTCAAGTTATCTACAACCGGACATTAACAAATTCCCATCCGCCCATAACCGCGGGCACGGCTTTCGAAAGTTCAAACCCTGCAGGGAAGTCCCAACTTAGCCCATGACAAGCTCTCACGGTCAACGAAGGAATAGACCTCCTCCCAAGACGTTCCGATCAGACTCGGTATCTCGGTAATTCAAGACACTTTGACAGGTTAATACAAGACCAGCAACACCGCCCGAATGTGCCGACAAATGCCAATAGGAGCTGCACATATCTCTTTCTCAGGGCACACTCAGATTGTCTTAGGTACGTGTAGGCCAGCCCAGAGTTGCCCCTGGTGGCCACCGGCAGCTGACAGGTGGACCAACACTCAGAGGAGCACTGGCCCGAGGGGGGTAAAATAAGATGACCCTTGAGTCTGCAGAACCCAAGGGAAAAAAGGCTAGGTGGAAAATGGTAAAACCAAGGTTGGGCCTTGCTGGAAAAGCTTTAATCAAGGCGAACTATCAAGGGGTTCCCATTATAACCCAACCGCGTAAGGAACGCAAAATCCGGGAACATAACACCGGTATGACGGAAACTAGGGCGGCAAGAATGGAACAATACACTAGGCGAGAGGCCGAGCCTTCCACCCTTCACCAAGTATATAGATGCATTAAGATAACATTGCAATATAATGATATCCCAACAAGTAAATAAATGTTCCAACAAGGAACGGCCTCCAATCTTCACCTGCAACTAGCAACGCTATAAGAGGGGCTGAGCAAAGCGGTAACATAGCCAATCAACGGTTTGCTAGGACAAGGTGGGTTGGAGGTTTGACATGGCAATTGGGAGGCTGACAAGCAAATGGTAGGCATCGTAGCATTGGCATAGCAAGAGCGAGCAAAGTAGCATAGCAAAGATAGTAGTGATTTCGAGGGTATGATCATCTTCCCTGCATAGTTGTCAGAGTTGACTGGATCCTCAAGAGCAAACTCAACTGGCTCCTCGGTAGCGAACTCGTCTCCCGGCTCTACCCAACAAGACAAACAAGCAATAAGGATACAATCAACCACGTGCAAGACCAAGCAGTATGATGAAATGATGATATGCTATGCGGGATACGATGCGGGATGCAAAATGCAAGATGTGACAGGATATGCATGAACCTGGCCTCAACTTGGAATTCCAAGGGTGCCACTGGAAAGATGAGATGAAATCGCTTGAAAACGATATAAAGAACGCCGGAATCGGAGTTACGGTTTGGAAATGGCAAGCGATTCAGAATTGACACCGGTCTGCGATTTACAGCAAGTAGGCATCTAAATGCAATGAGATGAACATGCTACAGCCACCAAACATGACAACAAAATACATGGCAGGGATGCACACAAGATGCTTAACAAAAGACTAGCACTGAGCCACGGCCAATTCATCCATTATGAGGTTCAAACAAGCATGGCAAAAACGCAAATGCAAAACAGATTTCAGACTTAGTGAAATTAACACTTGTCTGAAATTTCAGATCACGAAGCCCTCTTCGAAGCAGCAAATCAACATGATACATGACCTGATTAAGACAAGTAAGAACATGGCATGGAGCTACTCAACAAGCTTAAAAAAATACCCAAAGTGACCTGGGGCCAAAAGGGTTCACAAAATATACTAACGGGCACACGAACATAGCAAAAACATAATCAGTTTTCAGACTTAGTGAAAACTGAGACATGCTGAAATATAACTCACGAAGGCATGTAAACAAGCTCGATGCACTCACTACGGTGCAAGTCATGGCAAGGCAAGCATACATCCATAAAAAAGACACAAAATGCTAGCTAGACATGGCAAGAACAATGGCATAGCATACACGGATCAACGACAATAACATCGGCAAAATCGCAAACGAGTTGACGATCTGCCCAGATTCACCACGAAGCAAAAGTAGAGCTCGATTGACTCAAGCTAGGGTGCTCCATAATTGCAAGTAAATACATGGATGGATATAGCATAACAAGATTAACAAAACTCCTTTACTGATCATCCTCAAAAGAGGCAAGGATCACTAGGAAACAGCAAGAACATATGGCATCATGAACTAAATAATCCCAGACTTGGTGAAAACTACTAAGTCCCTGAAAACAGGTTTACCGGGTGCCTCACTTTGCAAGCTTGCACAAGTCACCACACACATCCTAAAAATGGTTGCACCTCTGGAAAGAAGACAAAATCCTTAACAAAATATATGAAGGACTCACAGGCATATCATGCACACAACAATCATGGCAAAAATGACAAAAGTCTAAGATGAACTAGCAGATCTGAGAAATATCTCACGAAGCCCCTTTCTTGCAGCATTTCGGGCATCAAGATGAGCTCAAATGAAAATAATGCAATGGAATGAAATGATGTACTCGTCGAGGCGAACATTTTGATATACTATACGTCCAAAGCGGAGCTACGGATGCGGAGATATCACCGGTCAAAGTATGCATAAAAATTAGGGTTCGGGGAAGAAAAGTCAACCGAGATGATTTTTTTCCGGATCTGGATCTGGCGCGGTTCCCGAGGTTCGCCGTCGTTACTGTAGCTGCCGGACTTGGACAGGAGGAGGCCGGGCGTGGGGAGCTTGCCGGAGTGGAGGAGAGGCCGGGGCGGCGGCCGGCCGGCTCGGGGCGGAGCGGTGGCCCGAGGCGGTGGGCGGCGGCGGCCGCCGGTGTAGAAGACGAGGCCGGTGACGGCCGGAGTTGGCGAGGCGGCGCGGTGGCTCCGGCCACCGGGCGCGAGGAAGAGGGCGGAGGAGGCGGGCGTTGGCGGCGTAGACGAGCGCGAGGCGGCGGCCCGCGGTGGCGGAGTCGGGGGCCGGGCGTGGGCCTCCCGGGCCGGCGGCGCAGTAGGTGGCGGAGGCCACGTGGCAATGGCGGGTTGGCTGCGGCGATGCGTCCGGTCGGATCGGACGTGTCCGGCCGACGCGGGGATCCTTTTTTTTGCTAGGGTTTCGTAGGAGGAGATGATCCGAAAACGGGGGGGGGGCTATTTATAGGCATAAGTGGAGTTAGGAGAGTCCAAATGAGGTGTGGTTTTCGGCCACGCGATCGTGATCGAACGCTCTAGATGATGGAGAAGAGTTTGGTGGATTTTGGGCCAAATTGGAGGGGTGTTAGGCTGCAACACTCACGAGGCCTTTTCGGTCCCTCGGTTAACCGTTGGAGTACCAAACGAAGTCCAAATGGTACGAAACTTGACAGGCGGTCTAACGGTAGTAAACCAAGGCCGCTTGGCAAGTCTCGGTCCAATCCGGAAATGTTTAATCCCCACACACAAAAGAAAGCTAGAAATGACCACCGGGGGAGAACGAAGCGCCGGAATGCAAAACGGACAACGGGGAAAAAGCTCGAATGCATGAGATGAACACGTATGCAAATGCAATGCACATGATGACATGATATGAGATGCATGAAAACGAAAATGACACACGGAGACAAAGACCCGAACCCGAGAAATAAATATAACTTAACGCCGGAAACGGCAAGAGTTGGAGTACAAATAGGGAAAGTTACATACGGGGTGTTACAACACTCCACCACTACGAAAGGATCTCGTCCCGAGATCTAGGACTGAAAGAACTCCGGGTACTCAGAACGGAGGTGATCCTCGCGTTCCCAGGTAGCTTCACGGTCGGAATGGTGTGACCACTTGACTTTGAGAAATTTGATTGACTTGTTGCGAGTCTTGCGTTCAGTCTCTTCAAGAATAGCAACTGGGTGCTCACGATAAGAGAGATCTTCTTGGAGCTCAATGTCCTCGAAGTTGACGGTGCGGTCAGGAGTCTTGAAGCACTTTCAAAGCTGAGAGATATGGAACACATCATGAACATTTGCAAAGTTTGAAGGAAGCTCGAGTTGATAGGCGAGGTCGCCTCTCTTGCTGACAATCCTGAAAGGTCCCACGTATCTAGGGGCAAGCTTCCCTTTGATACCGAAGCGACGAGTACCTTTCATAGGAGAGACACGGAGGTAAACATGATCTCCGATCTCGAAAGCCAAATCACAGTGCTTACTATGATAGTAGCTCTTCTGGCGGGATTGGGCTGCTTTGAGGTTATCACGAATGACTTTGCACATTTCTTTTGCTTCTGTGATTAAGTCATTACCCAGTAGCTGACGTTCACCAGTTTCAGACCAGTTGAGAGGGGTACGACACTTCCTGCCATACAGAATTTCAAATGGGGCCTTGCCCGAACTTGCTTGAAAACTATTGTTGTAGGAGAATTCAGCATAAGGAAGACAATCCTCCCACTTCATGCCGAAGGATACCACACAAACCCTGAGCATATCTTCAAGAATCTGGTTGACACGCTCGACTTGACCGCTAGTTTGAGGATGGAAAGCTGTGCTGAAGCGGATGTTGGTGCCCATGGCCTTCTGGAAAGAATCCCAAAACTTCGAGGCAAAGATGCTGCCACGGTCTGAAGATATCACTTGAGGAATACCGTGCAGAGAGACAATTCGAGAGGTATAGAGTTCCGCCAATTGGGCTGCAGTGATCGACTCTTTGATAGGCAGAAAGTGAGCCACTTTGGTGAGTTTGTCGATGACAACAAATATAGTATCATTGCCACGCTTGGACTTTGGAAACCCAGTCACGAAGTCCATTTCAATGTGGTCAAACTTCCATTCTGGAATGGCTAGAGGTTGGAGGAGACCAGCTGGCCTTTGGTGTTCTGCCTTCACTCTTCTGCAGACATCACATTCATTCACGAATTGAGCGATCTCGCGCTTCATTCGAGTCCACCAATAAGCTTGCTTGAGGTCCTGATACTTCTTCGTGCTCCCAGGGTGGATAGAGAGGAGAGAATTGTGTGCCTCGTTCATGATCACATTACGGAGCTCACCTTTGGGCACAACAATACGATCCTCGAAGAAGAGAGTGTCCTTGTCATCAAGGCGGTAGCACTTGTACTTGTACTGACTCTTGGCAATCCCAATCTTCACCTTTTTCACCATAGCATCAAGAAGCTGGGCTTGGCGAATCTGGTCTTCTAAGGTAGGAGAGACTTGAAGGTTGGCGAGGAAACCTTGAGGAACAACTTGCAGATTCAGTTTGCGGAAAGCTTCACAAAGCTCGGGTTGAAAAGGCTTAAGAATCAGACTGTTGTAGTAAGCCTTCCTTCTCAAAGCATCAGCAATCACATTTGCCTTGCCTGGAGTATACTCGATACTCGGATTATACTCTTGAATCATTTCGACCCATCGAGTTTGCCTGAGGTTGAGATTAGGCTGAGTGAAGATGTACTTGAGACTCTTGTGATCAGTGAAAATATCCACTTTTCTCCCCAATAGAAGATGTCTCCAAGTCAAAAGAGCATGCACAACTGCCGCCAACTCGAGATCATGAGTGGGGTAGTTCTTCTCATTAGGCTTTAACTGGCGAGATGTATAAGCAACAACTTTCTTCTCTTGCATCAAAACTGCGCCAAGACCTTGGAGAGAGGCATCACAAAAGACCTCGTACGGCTTGGATTCATCAGGTGGAGTCAGAACTGGAGCAGAGATCAACTTCTCTTTCAAAGTGTTGAAAGCGATATCACACTCCGGAGACCAAACATACTTGACGTGCTTCTGAAGAAGATTAGAGAGAGGCTTCGCGATCTTGGAAAAGTTTTCAATGAATCTTCGGCAATAGCTTGCGAGACCGAGAAAACTGCGGAGTTGCTTCACGTTCTGAGGAGGTTCCCAATTCACAATTACAGACACCTTCTCAGGATTCACGGCAATGCCCTTGGCAGAGATGATATGGCCAAGATAAAGAACCTCATCGAGCCAAAATTCGCACTTGGAGAACTTAGCGTAGAACTGATGTTCTCTGAGCTTATCAAGAACCAAACGCAAGTGCTTGGCATGATCTTCCTTGTTCTTGGAGAAAACCAGAATGTCGTCGAGATAGACCAAAACGAAGTCATTGGTGTAGGCGTTGAAGATGAAGTTCATCATGAGAGAGAACGTCGGAGGAGCGTTGGCGAGGCCAAAAGACATGACAGTGTATTCATATGAACCAAAGCTTGTTCTGAATGCTGTCTTGGGAATATCTTCTTCACGAATGCGAATTTGGTGATAACCCATACGGAGATCAAGCTTGGAGAATACTTGGGCACCTTTGAGTTGTTCGAATAGCTCATTGATGTTGGGAAGTGGGTATTTGTTCTTGATGGTCTTCTTATTCACTGGACGGTAATCAACACAAAGTCGGTCCGTTCCATCCTTCTTCTTCACAAAAAGAACACCACAACCCCATGGAGAAGAACTAGGCCGGATAAGACCCATTCTTTCTTGCTCATCGAGTTGCTTCTTCAGCTCCTTCAACTCTTCAGGTCCGAGCTTGTACGGACGTTTGCACACAGGTTCCGTGCCAGGCTCAAGCTCAATAACGAATTCAACTGGCCGGTGCGGAGGCATTCCTGGGAGCTCTTCTGGAAAGACGTCTTGATATTCGCAAACGACTGGAATTTGAGAGATGGCATCCAATTCACCCTTCTCATTGAGAGAAAACGGACGGATAGTATTATCCCGAGCGGCAAAGACAATTACATCCTCAGACGAATGAGTCAATTGAATCTGCCTGGCTGCATAATCAAGCTGAGCCTTGTGCTTAGAAAGCCAATCCATCCCGAGAATATGATCAATATCCGAGTCACCGAGAACCGTTGGAGAAGATAGAAACTTGTAGTCACCCAAAGTGATAGAAACATCTGGAACTATGGAGTTAGCCTGCATGCGCTTACCGAGAGAGACAACTGCTAAAGGACTAGGCAAAATTTGCAAAGGCAAACCATGCTTAGATGAAAATGGTCTCGAGATGAAACAATGCGATGCACCAGTGTCAAAAAGAACTTTTGCAGGAATATCGTTAACAAGAAGGTTACCCATGATCACATCTGACGAGTCCTCTGCCTGAGCTGCATTCATCAAATTGACCTTGGCATGCTTGGGGTTATGCTTGACCACAGCTGAACTTGTCGATCTGAAAGGAGGAGGAGGAGGAAGACGCCTCTGGTTGAGACACTTGTTGGCATAGTGACCCTTCTGTTGGCACTTGTTGCACGTGACCTCTGAAAGCGGACGGTGATACGGAGCACTCGATCTTGGAGTTTGAGACGAAGTCTTGTTCTGAAAGCCAGGGTTGGGTGGGTGGGAAGAACCACTGCCACCTTTGCTCTTCTGCTGATACGGCTGACGAAACGGAGGAGGAGGAAGCCAAAACTTCTGCTGCTTGGCCACTTGAGTAGAGGAAGAAGGAGTAACATCTCTGACTCGCTTCTTGGAAGCATCACACCTCAACTAAGCAGCCTCTTGCTTCAGTGCCATGTTGTAGAACTCATCGTACCTCAAGGGCTCGAAGAGAACAAGAGCTAGCTGAATATCTTCTCTGAGACCACCCCTGAACTGGTATATCATGCTCTTCTCATCAGGGACGTCCTGCTTGGCAAAGCGGGCGAACTTCTGGAACAACTTGTTGTAGTCATAGACAGACAAAGAGCCTTGCTTCAGATTGCGGAATTCCTCACGCTTGCTTTCAACCACGCTCTGGGGAATATGATGAGCTCGGAAATCTCGACGGAAATCATCCCAAGTGATAACACGTCCACCTCTAGAGTCCTTGTACTGCTGGAACCATTCTGCAGCTTGATCTTTGAGTTGGAAGGAAGCGAACTTGACAAAGTCCACAGGCCTGACATTACTACACTCGAAATGCTTACGGAGATCCACAAGCCAATCGTCAGCATCGGTTGCCTCAACACAATTGCTGAAAGTCTTTGGCCCGTTAGCAAGGAACTGGTTGAGTGTAGCAAAGTGACTCTGATTGCTGCCTTGATTCCCTTGACTGCCTTGATTGCGCTCTTGAAGAATTTGCATGATCAGTTGTGTGTTTGCATTGGTTGCGGCCATCACAGCTTGCCATGCCTCCGGAGGAGGTGGAGGTGGTGGCGGATCAGGATTCAGAGTCGTGTGCGTTGGAGGAGCCATCCTGAAGAGGTTGACCACCATTAGCACATTGACAGATAAATATTGAAGCTGAATCCAACGGAATGAAAATTGCAACATATAGTCTTCACATCCGAACAAAATGAACGAATGCATTCCTCTTCAAATGGTCACATATCCATAAGTTGAGAAGCCACGTAGAATTAAGGTAGAAGAAGTAAAACAACAAGATACGGCTCGAGAACGAATAATCGGTAAGAAATCCCAATCTCAAACCAATATCCGTGGAAGAAGAACTAGAGCTACTAGAATTCCCACCTATGAAACTCCCGAACCTTTCCGGTTATGCAATCAGGTGTTGGGTATACAGGGGAAGCATAATATCTCACCCAAACTAGCAAATCCTACATCCAGCTGTATCCATCCTTCAACACATAACCAAGAAAACTTCGGAAACCATCTACCTAAACCTTCGAAAAGCATCCGTTATACAAGTTATGGCGATACTCCCGAACTCCCGCCCCAGTACTGGGTGGCATCGAGGTTATCTCACCAACGAACTGCATAAAAGAGATTTTCGATGTCGGCGTACTAGACTCAGGTATTCCAGAACTGCAATGATAAAATTATGATGACAACACCTCAGAGCTCAACTCCCCGGGACACTTCCACTAAACCCCTGACAGGAGGCACCAAGACAATGTTCTCATCATAAAACCATCGGAACGATTCCAAGATACCCGCGTGATCCTAAAAAAAATTTAGTGAAATTTTAGAAGAGAAGAGTCAAAACTCTACGTCAGGATGCCTTACCAGAGCGATGAGGAGACTGGGAAGTAAAAAGAATTCATAATCTCTCCGATATATAATTCCTAAAGACTCAAAACATTTTTCTAGACACAACTCGGCCGCTAAAAACGATCAAGCAATGGGGCTCCTAAGGTCGGGAAAGGCTCTGATTACCAACTTATCACACCCTCGATGCGACTATAGCTCCCACGTGTCGAGGCACGACTTAGAGGCATAATCGCATTGAAGGCATATGTCGCAAGTTAGGCAATCTTCACAACAACCCATGTAATATGAATAATAAAGGGGGGGATAACATAGTTGGCTTACACTCGCCACGTCACATCAAAGTACATAAATAACATTACATCATCCATACACTCAAGGCCCGACTACGGCGCCAAAATAAAAGAGAACCCAACATGCGACGACGGTCCCGAATCAAACCCCAACTAGGCACCACTACTGATCATCAGGAAAAGACACGTAATAACGCTGAGAGTCTTCGTCGAACTCCCACTTGAGCTCGTACTCGTCACCTGGAGCGGAATCACCTGGACCTGCATCTGGAGTTATAGTATCTGTGAGCCACAGGGACTCAGCAATCTCGCACCCTCGCGATCAAGACTATTTAAGCTTATAGGAAGGGTAGGGCAAAATATGAGAAGCTGCAGCAAGCGACTAGCATATATGGTGGTTATCTTATACGAAAAAGAGAGCGAGAAGAGGAGGCAAAGCGCGAGCGTGAAAAGCTAGAGGAACAACCTGCACAAGCATTACTCCAACACCGTGTCCACCTCCCGGACTCCGCCGAGAAGAGGCCATCACAGTAACACACTCAGTTGATTCATTTTAATTAATTAAGGTTCAAGTAATCTACAACCGGACATTAACAAATTCCCATCCGCCCATAACCGTGGGCACGGCTTTCGAAAGTTCAAACCCTGCAGGGGAGTCCCAACTTAGCCCATGACAAGCTCTCACGATCAACGAAGGAATAGACCTCCTCCCAAGACATTCCGATCAGACTCGGTATCTCGGTAATTCAAGACACTTTGACAGGTTAAAACAAGACCAGCAACACCGCCCGAATGTGCCAACAAATCCCGATAGGAGCTGCACATATCTCTTTCTCAGGGCACACTCAGATTGTCTTAGGTACGGGTAGGCCAGCCCAGAGTTGCCCCTGGTGGCCACCGGCAGCTGACAGGTGGACCAACACTCAGAGGAGCACTGGCCCGGGGGGGTAAAATAAGATGACCCTTGAGTCTGCAGAACCCAAGGGAAAAAAAGCTAGGTGGCAAATGGTAAAACCAAGGTTGGGCATTGCTGGAAAAGCTTTAATCAAGGCGAACTATCAAGGGGTTCCCATTATAACCCAACCGCGTAAGGAACGCAAAATCCGGGAACATAACACCGGTATGACGGAAACTAGGGCGGCAAGAATGGAACAAAACACTAGGCGAGAGGCCGAGCCTTCCACCCTTCACCAAGTATATAGATGCATTAAGATAACATAGCAATATAATGATATCCCAACAAGTAAATAAATGTTCCAACAAGGAACGGCCTCCAATCTTCACCTGCAACTAGCAACGCTATAAGAGGGGCTGAGCAAAGCGGTAACATAGCCAATCAACGGTTTGCTAGGACAAGGTGGGTTAGAGGTTTCACATGGCAATTGGGAGGATGACAAGCAAATGGTAGGCATCGTAGCATTGGCATAGCAAGAGCGAGCAAAGTAGCATAGCAAAGATAGTAGTGATTTCGAGGGTATGATCATCTTGCCTGCGCAGTTGTCAGAGTTGACTGGATCCTCAAGAGCAAACTCAACTAGCTCCTCGGTAGCGAACTCGTCTCTCGACTCTACCCAACAAGACAAACAAGCAACAAGGATACAATCAACCATGTGCAAGACCAAGCAATATGATGAAATGATGATATGCTATGCGGGATACGATGCGGGATGCAAAATGCAAGATATGACAGGATATGCATGAACCTGGCCTCAACTTGGAATTCCAAGGGTGCCACTGGAAAGATGAGATGAAATCGCTTGAAAACAATATAAAGAACGCCGGAATCAGAGTTACGGTTTGGAAATGGCAAGCGATTCAAAATTGACACCGGTCTGCGATTTACAGCAAGTAGGCATCTAAATGCAATGAGATGAACATGCTACAGCCACCAAACATGACAACAAAATACATGGCAGGCATGCACACAAGATGCTTAACAAAATACTAGCACTGAGCCACGGCTAATTCATCCATTATGAGGTTCAAACGAGCATGGCAAAAACGCAAATGCAAAACAGATTTCAGACTTAGTGAAATTAACACTTGTCTGAAATTTCAGATCACGAAGCCCTCTTCGGAGGAGCAAAACAACATGATACATGACCTGATTAAGACAAGTAAGAACACGGCATGGAGCTACTCAACAAGCTTAACCAAATACCCAAAGTGACCTGGGGCCAAAAGGGTTCACAAAATATACTAACGGGCACACGAACATAGCAAAAACATAATCAGTTTTCAGACTTAGTGAAAACTGAGACATGCTGAAATATAACTCACGAAGGCATGTAAACGAGCTCGATGCACTCGCTACGGTGCAAGTCATGGCAAGGCAAGCATACATCCATACAAAAGACACAAAATGCTAGCTAGACATGGCAAGAACAATGGCATAGCATGCACGGATCAACCACAATAACATCGGCAAAATCGCAAACGAGTTGACGATCTGCCCAGATTCACCATGAAGCAAAAGTAGAGCTCGATTGCCTCAAGCTAGGGTGCTCCATAATTGCAAGTAAAGACATTGATGGATAGAGCATAACAAGATTAACAAAACTCCTTCACTGATCATCCTCAAAAGAGGCACGGATTACTAGGAAACAGCAAGAACATATGGCATCATGAACTAAATAATCCCAGACTTGGTGAAAACTACTAAGTCCCTGAAAACAGGTTTATCGGGTGCCTCACTTTGCAAGCTTGCACAAGTCACCACACACATCCTAAAAATGCATGGGTTGCACCTCTGGAAAGAAGACAAAATCCTTAACAAAATATATGAAGGACTCACAGGCATATCATGCACACAACAATCATGGCAAAAATGACAAAAGTCTAAGATGAACTAGCAGATCTGACAAATATCTCACGAAGCCCCTTTCTAGCAGCATTTTGGGCATCAAGATGAGCTCAAATGAAAATAATGCAATGGAATGAAATGATGTACTCGTCGAGGCGAACATTTTGATATACTATACGTCCAAAACGGAGCTACGAATGTGGAGATATCACCGGTCAAAGTATGCACAAAAATTAGGGTTCGGGAAAGAAAAGTCAACCGAGATGATTTTTTTTCAGATCTGGATCTGGCGCGGTTCCCGAGGTTCGCCGCCGTTATTGTAGCTGCCGGACTGGGAGAGGAGGAGGCCGGGCGTGGGGAGCTCGCCGGAGTGGAGGAGAGGCCGGGGCGGCGGCCGGCCGGCTCGGGGCGGAGCGGTGGCCCGAGGCGGCGGGCGGCGGCGGCCGCCGGTGTAGAAGACGAGGCCGGCGACGGCCGGAGTTGGTGAGGCGGCGCAGTGGCTCCGATCACCGGGCGCGAGGAAAGAGGGCAGAGGAGGCGGGCGCTGGCCGCGGA
>NC_041382.1:303315362-303363886 GCF_002162155.2 Triticum dicoccoides | reverse complement strand
GGGGGCTATTTATAGGCATAAGTGGAGCTAGGAGAGTCCAAATGAGGTGAGGTTTTTGGCCACGCGATCGTGATCGAACGCTCTAGGTGATGGAGCAGAGTTTGGTGGGTTTTGGGCCAAATTGGAGGGGTGTTGGGCTGCAACACTCACGAGGCCTTTTCGGTCCCTCGGTTAACCGTTGGAGTATCAAACGAAGTCCAAATGGTACGAAACTTGACAGGCGGTCTACCGGTAGTAAACCAAGGCCGCTTGGCAAGTCTCGGTCCAATCCGGAAATGTTTAATCCTCACACATGAAAGAAAGCTAGAAATGACCACCGGAGGAGAACGAAGCACCGGAATGCAAAACGGACAACGGGGAAAAAGCTCGAATGCATGAGATGAACACGTATGCAAATGCAATGCACATGATGACATGATATGAGATGCATGAAAACGAAAACGACACACGGAGACAAAGACCCGAACCCGAGAAATAAATATAACTTAACGCCGGAAACGGCAAGAGTTGGAGTACAAATAGGGAAAGTTACATCCGGGGTGTTACAATAGGTGTCTCCAAAGGTACATGTTGGGTTGGCGTATTTCGATATTAGGATTTGTCACTCTGATTGTCGGAGAAGTATCTCTGGGCCCTCTCGGTAATGCACATCACATAAGCCTTGCAAGCATTGCAACTCATGAGTTAGTTGCGAGATGATGTATTAAGAAACAAGTAAAGAGACTTGCTGGTAACGAGATTGAACTAGGTATTGAGATACCGACAATCGAATCTCGGGCAAGTAACATACCGATGACAAAGGGAACAACGTATGTTGTTATGCGGTCTGACCGATAAAGATCTTCGTAGAATATGTGGGAGCCAATATGAGCATCCAGGTTCCGCTATTGGTTATTGACCGGAGACGTGTCTCGGTCATGTCTACATTGTTCTCGAACCCATAGGGTCCGCACGCTTAAGGTTTCGATGACAGTTATATTATGAGTTTATGAGTTTTGATGTACCAAAGCTAGTTCGGAGTCCCGGATGTGATCTCAGACATGACAAGGAGTCTCGAAATGGTCGAGACATAAAGATTGATATATTGGACGGCTATATTCCGACACCGGAAGTGTTCCGGGTGATTTCGGAGAAAACCGGAGTGTCGCAGCGTTACCGGTGAAGGAAATATGCCCTAGAGGCAATGATAAAGTTATTATTTATTTCCTTATATCATGATAAATGTTTATTATTCATGCTAGAATTGTATTAAGCGGACATAATACATGTGTGAATACATAGACAAACAGAGTGTCACTAGTATGCCTCTACTTGACTAGCTCGTTGATCAAAGATGGTTATGTTTCCTAACCATAGACATGAGTTGTCATTTGATTAACGAGATCACATCATTAGGAGAATGATATGATTGACATGACCCATTCCATTAGCTTAGCACCCGATCGTTTAGTATGTTGCTATTGCTTTCTTCATGACTTATACATGTTCCTATGACTATGAGATTATGCAACTCCCGTTTGCCGGAGGAACACTTTCTGTGCTACCAAACATGACAACGTAACTGGGTGATTATAAAGGTACTCTACAGGTGTCTCCAAAGGTACATGTTGGGTTGGCGTATTTCGAGATTAGGATTTGTCACTCCGATTGTCGGAGAGGTATCTCTGGGCCCTCTCGGTAATGCACATCACATAAGCCTTGCAAGCATTGCAACTAATGAGTTAGTTGCGAGATGATGTATTACGAAACGAGTAAAGAGACTTGCCGGTAACGAGATTGAACTAGGTATTGAGATACCGATGATCGAATCTCAGGCAAGTAACATACCGATGACAAAGGGAACAACGTATGTTGGTATGCGGTCTGACCGATAAAAGATCTTCGTAGAATATGAGGGTACGTGGACAACACTCTCCCCTCTCGTTGCTATGCATCACCATGATCTTGCATGTGCATAGGAAATTTTTGAAGTTACTACGTTCCCCAACAGTGGTATCAGAGCCTAGGTTTTATGCGTTGATGTTGTGCACGAGTAGAACACAAGTGAGTTGTGGGCGATATAAGTCATACTGCTTACCAGCATGTCATACTTTGGTTCCGCGGTATTGTTGGATGAAGCGGCCCAGACCGACATTACACGTACGCTTACGCGAGACTGGTTCTACCGACGTGCTTTGCACACAGGTGGCTGGCAGGTGTCAGTTTCTCCGACTTTAGTTGAACCAAGTGTGGTTACGCCCGGTCCTTGTGAAGGTTAAAACAGCACCAACTTGACAAACTATCGTTGTGGTTTTGATGCGTAGGTAAGAACGGTTCTTGCTAAAGCCCGTAGCAGCCACGTAAAACTTGCAACAACAAAGTAGAGGACGTCTAACTTGTTTTTGCAGGGCATGTTGTGATGTGATATGGTCAAGACATGATGCTAAGTTTTATTGTATGAGATGATCATGTTTTGTAACCGAGTTATCGGCAACTGGCAGGAGCCATATGGTTGTCGCTTTATTGTATGCAATGCAATTGCGCTGTAATGATTTACTTCATCACTAAGCGGTAGCGATAGTCATGGAAGCATAAGATTTGCTAGATGACAATGATGTTATGATGGTGATCAAGGTGTCGCGCCGGTGACAATGGTGATCATGACGGTGCTTCGGAGATGGAGATCACAAGCACAAGATGATGATGGCCATATCATATCACTTATATTGATTGCATGTGATGTTTATCTTTTATGCATATTATCTTGCTTTGATTGACGGTAGCATTATAAGATGATCTCTCACTAAATTTCAAGATAAAAGTGTTCTCCCTGAGTATGCACCGTTGCCAAAGTTCGTCGTGCCCAGACACCACGTGATGATCGGGTGTGATAAGCTCTACGTCCATCTAGAACGGGTGCAAGCCAGTTTTGCACACGCAGAATACTCAGGTTAAACTTGACGAGCCTAGCATATGCAGATATGGCCTCGGAACACTGAGACCGAAAGGTCGAGCGTGAATCATATAGTAGATATGATCAACATATTGATGTTCACCATTGAATGCTACTCCATTTCACGTGATGATCGGTTATGGTTTAGTTGATTTGGATCACGTGATCACTTAGAAGATTAGAGGGATGTCTTTCTAAGTGGGAGTTCTTAAGTAATACGATTAATTGAACTTTAATTTATCATGAACTTAGTCCTGGTAGTATTAGCATATCTATGTTGTAGATCAATAGCTCGCGTTTAGCTCCCCTATTTTATTTTTGATATGTTCCTAGAGAAAACTAACTTGAAAAATATTAGTAGCAATGATGCGGATTGGATCCGTGATCTGAGGTTTATCCTCATTGCTGCACAGAAGAATTATGTCCTTGATGCACCACTAGGTGACAAACCTATTGCAGGAGTAGATGCAGACGTTATGAATGTTTGGCTAGCTCAATATGATGACTACTTGATAGTTTAGTGCACCATGCTTAAACGGCTTAGAATCGGGACTTCAAAGACATTTTGAACTTCATGGACCATATGAGATGTTCCAGGAGTTGAAGTTAATATTTCAAGCAAATACCCGAGTTGAGAGATATGAAGTCTCCAACAAGTTCTATAGCTAAAAGATGGAGGAGAATAGCTCAAGCAGTGAGCATGTGCTCAGATTGTCTGGGTACTACAATCGCTTGAATCAAGTGGAAGTTAATCTTCCAGATAAAATAGTGATTGACAGAATTCTCTAGTCACCATCACCAAGTTAGTAGAACTTCGTGATGAACTATAGTATGCAAGGGATGACGAAAACAATTCCCAAGCTTTTCATGATGATGAAATCGATGAAGGTAGAAATCAAGAAAGAGCATCAAGTGTTGATGATTAACAAGACCACTAGTTTCAAGAAAAGGGCAAAGGGAAAGAAAGGGAACTTCAAGAAGAACGGCAAGCAAGTTGCTGCTCAAGTGAAGAAGCCCAGGTCTGGTCCTAAGCCTGAGACTAAGTGCTTCTACTGCAAAGGGACTGGTCACTGGAAGCGGAACTGCCCCAAGTATTTGGCGGATAAGAAGGATGGCAAAGTGAACAAAGGTATATTTGAATACAGATTATTGATGTGTATTTTACTAGTGTTCGTAGCAACCCCTCGGTATTTGATACTGGTTCAGTTGCTAAGAGTAGTAACTCGAAACGGGAGTTGCAGAATGAACAGAGACAAGTTAAGGGTGAAGTGACGATGTGTGTTGGAAGTGGTTCCAAGATTGATATGATCATCATCGCACACTCCCTATACTTTCGATATTAGTGTTGAACCTAAATAAGTGTTATTTGGTGTTTGCGTTGAGCACGAATATGATTTGATCATGTTTGTTGCAATACGATTATTCATTTAAGTAAGAGAATAAATTGTTGTTCTGTTTACATGAATAAAACCTTCTATGGTCATACACCTAATGAAAATGGTTTGTTGGATCTCGATTGTGGTGATACACATTCTCATAATATTGAAGCCAAAGATGCAAAGTTAATAATGATAGTGCAACTTATTTGTGGCACTGCCGTTTAGGTCATATTGGTGTAAAGCACATGAAGAAAATCCATGCTGATGGGCTTTTGGAATCACTTGATTATGAATCAGTTGATGCTTGCGAACCGTGCCTCATGGGCAAAATGACTAATACTCCGTTCTCCGAAACAATGGAGCAAGCAACAGATTTGTTGGAAATCATACATACTGATGTATGTGGTCCGATGAATATTGAGGCTCGCGGCAGATATCATTATTTTCTGATCTTCACAGATGATTTGAGTAGATATGAGTATATCTACTTGATGAAACACAAGTCTGAAATATTTGAAAAGTTCAAAGAATTTCATAGTGAAGTGGAGAATCATCGTAACAAAAATAAAAATTTCTACGATATGATCGCAGAAGTAAAATATTTGAGTTACGAGTTTGGTCTTCAATTAAAGCAATGTGGAAAAGTTTCACAAAATCGTGCCACCTGGAACACCACAGTGTAATGGTGTGTCCTAACATCGTAACCGTACTTTATTAGATATGGTGTGATCTATCATGTCTCTTACCGATTTAGCACTATCATTTTGGGGTTATGCATTAGAGACAGCTACATTCACATTAAATAGGGCACCATCTAAATCCGTTGAGACGACACCGTATGAAATATGGTTTGGCAAGAAACCTAAAGCTGTTGTTTCTTAAAGTTTGGGGTTGTGATGCTTATGTGAAAAGGTTTCATCCTGATAAGCTCAAACCCAAATCGGAGAAATGTGTCTTCATAGGATACCCAAAGGAGACAGTTGGGTACACCTTCTATCAAAGATCCGAAGGCAAGTTATTCATTGCTGAGAATGGATCCTTTCTAGAGAAAGAGTTTCTCTCGAAAGAAGTGAGTGGGAGGAAAGTAGAACTTGATGAGGTAACTGTACCTGCTCCCTTATTGGAAAGTATTTCATCACAGAAAGCTGTTCCTGTGACTACTACACCGATTAGTGAGGAAGCTAATGATGATGATCATGTAACTTCAGATCAAGTTACTACCGAACCTCGTAGGTAAAGCAGAGTGAGATCCGCACCAGAGTGGTACGGTAATCCTGTTCTAGAGGTCATGTTACTTGACCATGACGAGCCTACGAACTGTGAGGAAGCGATGATGAGCCCAGATTCTGCGAAATGGCTTGAGGCCATGAAATCTGAGATGAGATCCATGTATGAGAACAAAGTATGGACTTTGATTGACTTGTCCAATGATCGGCGAGCCATTGAGATTAAATGGATCTTCAAGAGGAAGACGGACGCTGATAGTAGTGTTACTATCTACAAAGCTAGACTTGTCGAAAAAGGTTTTTGACAAAGTTCAAGGTGTTGGCTATGATGAGATTTTCTCACTCGTATCGATGCTTAAAGTCTGTTTGAATCATGTTAGCAATTGCCGCATTTTATAAAATTTGGCAAATGGATAAAACAAAACTGCATTCCTTAATGGATTTATTAAAGAAGAGTTGTATATGATGCAACCAGAAGGTTTTGTCAATCCTAAAGGTGCTAACAAAATGTGCAAGCTCCAGCAATCCATCTATGGACTGGTGCAAGCATCTCGGAGTTGGAATATGCGCTTTGATGAGATGATCAAAGCATATAGTTTTATACAGACTTGCGGTGAAGCCTGTATTTACAAGAAAGTGAGTAGGAGCACTACAACATTTCTGATAAGTATATGTGAATGACATATTGTTGATCGGAAATAATGTAGAATTATTCTGCAAAGCATAAAGGAGTGTTTTGAAAGAAGTTTTCAAAGAAAGACCTCGGTGAAGTTGCTTACATATTGAGCATCAAGATCTATAGAGATAGATCAAGATGCTTGATAAGTTTTCAATGAGTACATACCTTGACAAGTTTTTGAAGTAGTTCAAAATGGAACAGTCAAAGAAAGAGTTCTTTCCTGTATTACAAGGTGTGAAATTGAGTAAGCCTCAAAGCCAGACCATGACAGAAGATAGAGAGAGAATGAAAGTCATTCCCTATGCCTCAGCCATAGGTTCTATAAAGCATGCCATGCTGTGTACCAGACCTATTGTATACCCTGCCCTGAATTTGGCAAGGGAGTACAATAGTGATCTAGGAGTAGATCACTGGACATTGGTCAAAATTATCCTTAGTGGACTAAGGATATGTTTCTCGATTATGGAGGTGACAAAAGGTTCATCGTAAAGGGTTACGTCGATGCAAGTTTTGACACTAATACAGATGACTCTAAGTGTCAATCTGGATACATATTGAAAGTGGGAGCAATTAGCTAGAGTAGCTCCGTGCAGAGCATTGTTGACATAGAAATTTGCAAAATACGTATGGATCTGAATATGGCAGACCCGTTGACTAAACTTCTCTCACAAGCAAAACATGATCACACCTTAGTACTCTTTGGGTGTTAATCACATAGCGATGTGAACTAGATTATTGACTCTAGTAAACCCTTTGGGTGTTGGTCACATGTCGATGTGAACTATGGGTGTTAATCACTTGGTGATGTGAACTATTGGTATTAAATCACATGGTGATGTGAACTAGATTATTGACTCTAGTGCAAGTGGGAGACTGAAGGAAATATGCCCTAGAGGCAATGATAAAGTTATTATTTATTTCCTTATATCATGATAAATGTTTATTATTCATGCTAGAATTGTATTAAGCGGAAACATAATACATGTGCGAATACATAGACAAACAGAGTGTCACTAGTATGCCTCTACTTGACTAGCTCATTGATCAAAGATGGTTATGTTTCCTAACCATAGACATGAGTTGTCATTTGATTAACGGGATCACATCATTAGGAGAATGATATGATTTACATGACCCATTCCATTAGCTTAGCACCCGATCGTTTAGTATGTGGCTATTGCTTTCTTCATGACTTATACATGTTCCTATGACTATGAGATTATGCAACTCCCGTTTGCCGGAGGAACACTTTGTGTGCTACCAAACGTCAGAACGTAACTGGGTGATTATAAAGGTACTGTACAGGTGTCTCCAAAGGTACATGTTGGGTTGGCGTATTTCGAGATTAGGATTTGTCACTCCGATTGTCGGAGAGGTATCTCTGGGCCCTCTCGGTAATGCACATCACATAAGCCTTGCAAGCATAGCAACTAATGAGTTAGTTGCGAGATGATGTTTTATGAAACGAGTAAAGAGACTTGCCGGTAACGAGATTGAACTAGGTATTGAGATACCGACGATCGAATCTCGGGCAAGTAACATACCGATGACAAAGGGAACAACGTATGTTGTTATGCGGTCTGACCGATAAAAGATCTTCGTAGAATATGTGGGAGCCAATATGAGCATCCAGGTTCCGCTATTGGTTATTGACCAGAGACGTGTCTCTGTCATGTCTACATTGTTCTCGAATCCGTAGGGTCCGCACGCTTAAGGTTTCGATGACAGTTATATTATGAGTTTATGAGTTTTGATGTACCGAAGTTAGTTCGAAGTCCCAGATATTATCACGGACATAACGAGGAGTCTCGAAATGGTCGAGACATAAAGATTGATATATTGGATGGCTATATTCGGACACCAGAAGTGTTCCGGGGAAGTTTCGGATAAAACCGGAGTACCGGGGGGTTACAAGAACCCCCCGGGGGGTTAATGGGCCTCATGGGCCTAAAGTGGAGAAGAGGAGGGGCTTCCAGGGCGGGCCACGCGCCCCCTCTCCCCCTAGTCCGAATTGGACCAGGAGGGAGGGGCGGCGCCCCCCCCCCCCTTTCCTTCCTCTCCTCTCTCCCTTCCTTCCCCCTCTCCTACTTGGACAAGGAAAGGGAGGGGAGTCCTACTCCCGGTAGGAGTAGGACTCCTCCTGCGCGCCTCCTACTAGGGCCGGCCGCACCCCCCTTGGATCCTTTATATACGGAGGCAAGGGGCACCCCTAGACACACAAGTTGATCTTCGTGATCGTTCTCTTAGCCGTGTGCGGTGCCCCCTTCAACCATAATCCTCGATAATATTGTAGCGGTGCTTAGGCGAAGCCCTGCGAAGGTAGAACATCAAGATCGTCACCACGCCGTCGTGCTAACGGAACTCTTCCCCGACACTTTGCTGGATCGGAGTCCGGGGATCGTCATCGAGCTGAACGTGTGCTGAACTCGGAGGTGTCGTACGTTCGGTACTTGATCGGTCGGATCGTGAAGACGTACGACTACATCAACCGTGTTGTGCTAACGCTTCCGCTTACGGTCTATGAGGGTACGTGGACAACACTCTCCCCTCTCGTTGCTATGCATCACCATGATCTTGCATGTGCGTAGGAAATTTTTGAAGTTACTACGTTCCCCAACAACCGGACCCCCCCGGGAGAAGTAATGGGCCTTATGGGCCCTAGTGGAGAGAGAGAGAGGGGCGGCCATGGTGGGCCGCGCGCCCCCTCCCCCTCTGGTCCGAATTGGACTAGGAGAGGGGGGCGGCACCCCCCTTTCCTTCTCCCTCTCCCCCTTCCTTTCCCACTCCTAGTAGGAGTAGGAAAGAGAGGAGTCCTACTCCTACTAGGAGGAGGACTCCTCCTTGGCGCGCCCTAGGGCCGGCCGGCCTCCCCCCCTTGCTCCTTTATATACGGGGGAAGGGGGCACCCCTAGACACACAAGTTGATCTTCGTGATCGTTCTCTTAGCCGTGTGCGGTGCCCCCCTCCAGCATATTCCTCGATAATATTGTAGTGGTGCTTAGGCGAAGCCCTGCGATAGTAGAACATCAAGATCATCACCACACCATCGTGCTGATGGAACTCTTCCCCGACACTTTGCTGGATCGGAGTCCGGGGATCGTCATCGAGTTGAACATGTGCTAGAACTCGGAGGTGTCGTAGTTTCGGTGCTTGATCGGTCGGGCCGAGAAGACGTACGACTACATCAACCGCGTTGTGCTAACGCTTCCACTTTCGGTCTACGAGGGTACGTAGACAACACTCTCCCCTCTCGTTTCTATGCATCACCATGATCTTGCGTGTGCGTAGGAAATTTTTTGAAATTACTACGTTCCCCAACAATTGCTTCTACGACTATCGCTACCGCTTAGTGATAAAGTAAAGCAATTACAGGGCAATTGCATTGTATACAATAAAGCGACAACCATATGGCTCCTGCCAGTTGCTGATAACTCGGTTACAAAACATGATCATCTCATGCAATAAAATTTAGCATCATGCCTTGACAACATCACATCACAACACGCCCTGCAAAAACAAGTTAGACATCCTCTACTTTGTTGTTGCAAGTTTTACGTGGCTGCTACGGGCTGAGCAAGAACCGTTCTTACCTACGCATCAAAACCACAACGATAGTTCGTCAAGTTAGTGTTGTTTTAACCTTCTCAAGGATCGGGCATAGCCACACTTGGTTCAACTAAAGTTGGAGAAACTAACATCCGCCAGCCACTTGTGTGCAAAGCACGTCGGTAGAACCAGTCTCGCGTAAGCGTACGCGTAATGTCGGTCCGGGACGCTTCATCCAACAATACCTCCGAACCAAAGTGTGACATGCTGGTAAGCAGTATGACTTGTATCACCCAAAACTCACTTGTGTTCTACTCGTGCATATAACATCTACGCATAAAACCAGGCACTGATACCACTGTTGGGGAACGTAGTAATTTCAAAAAAAAATCATACGCACACACAGGATCATGGTGATGCATAGCAACGAGAGGGGAGAGTGTTGCCTACATACCCTTGTAGACCGAAAGCAAAAGCGTTAGCACAACACGGATGATGTAGTCGTACGTCTTCACAATCCGACCGATCCAAGTACCGAACGTACGGCACCTCCGAGTTCAGCACACGTTCAACTCGATGACGTCTCGCGAACTCTGATCCAGCAGAGCTTGACAGGAGAGTTCCGTCAGCACGACGGTGTGGTGATGGTGATGATGTTGCTACCGACGCAGGGCTTTTCCTAAACACCGCTACGGTATGATCGAGGTGGAATATGGTGGAGGGGGCACCGCACACGGCTAAGAGATCTAGAGATCAATTGTTGTATCTAGAGGTGCCCCCTTGCCCCCGTATATAAAGGACCAGGGGGGAGGAGGCGGTCGGCCAGGGGAGGGCGCACCAGGGAGGAGTCCTACTCCCGGTGAGAGTAGGACTCCCTCTTTTCCTAGTTGGAGTAGGAGGGGGAAAGGAAGGGAAGGAGAGAGAGAAGGAAAGGGGGGCGCCACCCCCCCTCCTTGTCCAATTCGGACTAGAGGGGGAGGGGGCGCGCGGCCTGCCCTAGCCGCCCCTCCTCTTCTCCACTAAGGCCCATCTTGGCCCATTAAACTCCCCGAGGGGTTCCGGTAACCCCCCGGTACTCCGGTATATGTCTGAAACTCCCCAAAACCATTCCGGTGTCCGAACATAGTCGTCCAATATATCGATCTTTATGTCTCGACCATTTCGAGACTCCTCGTCATATCCATAATCATATCCGGGACTCCGAACTTCCTTCGGTACATCAAAACACAAAAACTCATAATACAATCGTCACCGAAACTTTAAGCGTGCGGACCCTATGGGTTCGAGAACTATATAGACATGACCGAGACATGTCTCCGGTCAATAACCAATAGCGGAACCTGGATGCTCATATTGGCTCCTACATATTCTACCAAGATCTTTATCGGTCAAACCGCATAACAACATACGTTGTTCCCTTTGTCATCGGTATGTTACTTGCCCGAGATTCGATTGTCGGTATCTCAATACCTAGTTCAATCTCGTTACCGGCAAGTCTCTTTACTCGTTCCGTAATACATCATCCCGCAACTAACTCATTAGTTACAATGCTTGCAAGGCTTATAGTGATGTGCATTACCTAGTGGGCCCAGAGATACCTCTTCGACAATCGGAGTAACAAATCCTAATCTCGAAATACGCCAACCCAACAAGTACCTATGGAGACACCTGTAGAGCACCTTTATAATCACCCCGTTACGTTGTGATGTTTGGTAGCACACAAAGTGTTCCTCCGGAAAACGGGAGTTGCATAATCTCATAGTCATAGGAACATGTATAAGTCATGAAGAAAGCAATAGCAGCATACTAAACGATCAAGTGCTAAGCTAACGGAATGGGTCAAGTGAATCACATCATTCTCCTAATGATGTGATCCCATTAATCAAATGACAACTCATGTCTATGGCTAGGAAACATAAGCATTTTTGATTAACGAGCTAGTCAAGTAGAGGCATACTAGTGACATTCTGTTTGTCTATGTATTCACACATGTATCATGTTTCCGGTTAATACAATTCTAGCATGAACAATAAACATTTATCATGATATAAGGAAATAAATAATAACTTTATTATTGCCTCTAGGGCATATTTCCTTCACATTAAGCATTAGATAGTAGTTCATTGATCATCCTAGCTTGACTCCAATAAGCACATGCTGACACCACCTTCCTTGTGGGTGAGCCGAGCATCCAATGCATCTCCAATTGTTCCTAGAACAACAACACAAACAAAATGGTACCCAAACTCATTGGGACCATAGAGTTAGAAACACCAATACATATGACAAACTCCACATAAATATGTGCACGTTGATATGAAATAAAATTTCATGCACATCCATCCAATTTGATACTTGGTGGAGTTTCCCCTATATAATGGGTCAAATAAAGAAGACATGCCAAAGAAAATACATGAAGTAAATATGCATGCTTAAGACTTTGAAGGACTGAAACCAAATGAAAAAGAAATACCAAATGAAAATAGAATACCGAATGGAGAAATCATCACTTGGAAGATATCATAAAAAGATACATCAAGGAATGAGATATCCATTAAACACGCAAAAAAAAGATGTCAAACCCCCAAAAGAGAGGTTGGTTCCAAACAATCCAAGCTCTCTACAAAGTTTCATGATGGCACAAAGTACCAAAAAGAAACGGCTTGCCTTCCACTAACACACTTGATAAGGATCACAAGATGAGCATTCTAAGAAAAAGGATAGGTCCCCCAAGCATTGTGCATTATAGAGAATTTGCATTCGAATACAAAAAGCACAAGATGGGATCACCACTTTCACTATATCTATACAAACATTAGAAAAGTTCAAGGAAATAATAAGATCCACAAGTGGTATGGAATACAATATAAGTTGACACAATCCTAGGCAAGAGATAAGGCAAATAAAAGCAAAGGCCAATGTAAAGATGATCAATAATTTCTACCACACAAATGATTACCAATTGTCAAGAGACAGGAAGTATTTGGAAATGATTCCCGGTGGTATATTTCAAAGATATCCATCATCATCTTCACACCAAATACAAAAGCAAATTGCAACTTGTAGAGATAACATGCCACCTAGGAACAAGATAATTTACAATATCAATTCTAGGTGGCAATATCTCAAATGTACACATTTTCTAGGCTAGTAATCTGCACATAGCACATTACTCCCCCATAATGTGATACCAAAGAAAACTTCACAAGAGGCAATAAGAACTCAACAAGAGATAATTAATGGACTATTTAAAATTTGAATTTCTCATGAGAAGACATACCACGTAGCGACTAGATAAACTTGTAATATCAATACTAGATGGTATTCCTCATGTACACAAATTTATAGGATTGTGAGGTGCACAAGGAACATCACTCCCCCACAATGGGATATTCCATTAATCTCTCACAAGAGCCAACCAAGATACAAACAAGATGCACAAGGGCTCAACGTACGACACACATGTACATGATGTGCAAACCAACATACACATACTTGATTTCTCAAGATAAGCAAATTGGAGGCACAAAATATACAAACACATGCAAGGAACAAAACAAACACACGCAAAATGGGCAAGTAACTTTCAATGTAAACACATTAAGTACAAGTTACCGCAAGGAGGCACATTGGATATAAGATAGAAACTTGATAACCCAATTGGCTTGGCTTGAGACAATAAGAATGATGAAGTCCCCTTAATTCTTCATAATGTAGCCAAGTCTCCAATGCCCTCCATGACACCTATTGATCAAGTTTGAGCTAGTTGGTCCCCAAACAAGTTGGGTCCTAAGAGGTTAGTCACAATAGGCTTGGCTACCCAAATGGTTCTTTGCTTGACACCACTTTGAGTACCAACAAACTTGGCAGACGCCAACCTTATCCTTCCCAAGAGAATAGATATCATGAATAATAATTGGGTTGGATGAGTTACCACTAGTGCATGAAGAAGCAAGGTGACCATTCTCACGACATAAGTAGCAACGTCTACTCTTCACTTTCTTCTCACTTGATTTATCAACTTGAGAAGCATTAGCTTGATTATTATTGGGAAGAGGCCTTTCCTCAACTTGTGGTTGAGCATGAGATTGAACTTGTGGCCGCTTCCCTTGTTGCTTCTCACTAATGGCCTTCTTCTTCAATGGGCAAGATCTAACATGATCCCCTTCAATTTTTCACTTGAGGCAAACAATCTTGGACGAATTCTTGACTTGTTCTTGGCCCTTCTTCTTGTTCATATTGGACTTCTTCTTATTGGAGTTGAATCCAAGTCCACCTTTGTCATTGGGGAATTTTTGCACACTCAAGATATTGTTGAGTGTGGGTTTCCCTTCATGACACTTTTCCAAGTATTTCTTCAAAGAAGTGACTTGGGCCTTGAGCTCTTTGATTTCCTCTACATGGTTAGTCTCAACACAAGCACTATAGGAAGTATAAGCTTCATCTTTAGAGCAACAAGGCAAGGAAAGAAATTCATCACAAGATGTTCCAATGTTATGCATAGATGAATTACGAGGACTAGCACAATGAAATATAGCATTTTGACTAAAAGTAGTGCTAGTATCCACATGAGACTCACTAGATGTTACCTTGATAATCATAGCCTCATGAGCTATCTTTAGCACATTATGGGATACTAGAAGATCATCATGAGAGCTTGTGAGCTTTACATGACTTTTTTCCAATTTCTCATAATTGCTAGATAGCAACTCAAGTTGAGCCCTTAGCTCAACATTCTCCTTCAAAATGGATGCTTCACTAGAAATAGAGTTAGTAGCACAAGCATTATCAATAATAGCAAGAGGAGAAGGTGTAACGCCCTCGATGCGACTATATCTCCCACGTGTCGAAGCACGACTTAGAGGCATAACCGCATTGAAAGCAATGTCGCAAGTGAGGTAATCTTCACACAACCCATGTAATACATAAGGGAAAGAGATACATAGTTGGCTTACAATCTCCACTTCACACAATTACATGAATAAAACATTACATCATCCAGATACAATCAGGGCCCGACTAAGGAGCCAAAATAAAAGAAGAACCCCAAATGCGACACGGTCCCGATCGACCCCAACTGGGCTCCACTACTGATCAACTAGAATGAAACAACACAAAGGACAAGATCTTCATCGAGCTCCTCCTGAGCTTGGTTGCATCATCTGCACGGACTCATCGGCACCTGCAAACTGGTTTTGGAAGTATCTGTGAGCCATAGGGACTCAGCAATCTCGCACCCTCGCGATCAAGACTATTTAAGCTTATGGGTAAGGTAAAAGGTATGAGATGGAGCTGCAGCAAGCGACTAGCATATATGGTGGCTAAACATACGCAAATGAGAGCGAGAAGAGAAGGCAAAGCACGGTCGATAAAAGTATGATCAATAAGTGATCCTAGAACAACCTACGTCAAGCATAACTCCAACACCGTGTTCACTTCCCGGACTCTGCCGGAAAGAGACCATCACGGTTACACACACGGTTGATGCATTTTAATTTAAGGTCAACTTTAGGTTTTCTACAACCAGACGTTAACAAATTCCCATCTGCCCATAACCGCGGGCACGGCTTTCAAAAGTTCAAATCCCTGCAGGGGTGTCCCAACTTAGCCCATGACAAGCTCTCATGGTCAACGAAGGAATAGACCTCCCCTCGAGACATTCCGATCAGACTCGGTATCTCGGTTCTTCAAGACATCCTCGACAATGGTAAAACAAGTCCAGCAAGACCGCCCGATGCGCCGACATCCTAATAGGAGCTGCACATATCTCGTTCTCAGGGCAACACCGGATGAGCGCTCTGTACAACTAAAACCAGCCCTCAAGTTTCCCCGAGGTGGCGCTGCAAAGGACTCTAGTTCGGACCAAGACTTAGACAAGCACTGGTCCGGGGGGGTTAAAATAAGATGACCCTCGGGATGCGTGACTCCCAAGGGAAAAAGGCTAGGTGGTGAATGGTAAAACCAAGGTTGGGCCTTGCTGGAGGAGTTTTATTCAAAGCGAACTGTCAAGGGGTTCCCATTATAACCCAACCGCGTAAGGAACGCAAAATCCGGGAACATAACATCGATATGACGGAAACTAGGGCGGCAAGAGTGGAACAAAACACCAGGCATAAGGCCGAGCCTTCCACCCTTTACCAAGTATATAGATGCATTAATTTAAATAAGAGATATTGTGATATCCCAACAAGTAAAACATGTTCCAACAAGGAACAACATCTCCATGTTCCAACAAGAAACAAACTTCAACCTTCACCTGCAACTAACAACGCTATAAGAGGGGCTGAGCAAAGCGGTAACATAGCCAATCAACGGTTTGCTAGGACAAGGTAGGTTAGAGGCTTGGTTCAACAATATGGGAGGCATGATAAGCAAGTGGTAGGTATCACAGCATAGGCACAGCAAAAGAGCGAGCAACTAGCAAGCAAAGATAGAAGTGATTTCGAGGGTATGATCATCTTGCCTGAAATCCCGCAAGGAAGAAGAACGAGTCCATGAAGAAGACAAACGGACGTAGTCAAACGGGTCCTCACAAACGCAACGTTACCGGATCCAACCCGAAGAAGCAAACACCGGAAAGAAGCACACAACATAGTAAACAAACCACACATGAACATGGTATGATATGTGAGATGCGGTATGCAATGCATATGCATGATTGTACAAGGAATGCATGAACCTGGCCTCAACATGGAAATCCAAGAGTGCCACTGGAAAGATGAGGTGATTTCGGTTGAAATTGACATAAAGATCACCGGAATCGGAGTTACGGTTTGGAAATGGCAAGCAATTTAAATATGACAACGGTCTGTGATATACAGCAAGTAGCCATCTAAATGCAACAAGATGAACATGCTACAGCACCCAAACATGGCAACAAAATACATGGCAGGGATCCACTCAAGATGCTTAACAAAAGATGAACACTGAGCTACGGCCAATTTATCCATTAACAGGTTCAAACAAGCATGGCAAAAATGCATTTGGTAAACAGATCTCAGACTTAGTGAAATTAACACAAGCTTGGAATTTCAGATCAGGTAGCACACTTTGGAGCATGAAAACTATATGCTACACGGCCTGAACATGGCAAAGTAAAACATGGCATGGAGCTACTCAAAGATCTTAACAAAAGTCCCTTAGTGACCTTGAGCCAAAAGGGATCAGAAAATACATTTGCAAGCATGTGAACATGGCAAAAACATAATCAGGTTACAGACTTAGTGAAAACTGGGGCATGCTAAAACAGATATCAAGTAGGCATGTTTACGAGCTCGATGCACTCACTACAGAGCAAGGCATGACAATCTAAGCATACACCCATCAAGAATACACAATATACAAGCTATACATGGCAAGAACAATAACATGGCATGCACAGATCAACTACAACATCCTCGGCAAAATCGCTAACAAGTAGACAATCTGCCCAGATTCACGAAATAGCAAAAGTAGAGCTCGATTGACTCAATCTAGGTTGCTCCATAATTGCAAACAAAGACATGGATGGATAGAGCACTACAAGATTAACAAAACATCCTTAATGATTATCCTCAAAAGAGGCACGGATCACTAGGAAACAACATGAACATATGGCATAAAGAGATAAACAGACCAAGGACTTAGTGGAATTGCTAAGTCCCTGAAATCAGCATTAACAAGTGCACCACTTTGCAAGCTTGCGCTAGTCACCACACACATCACAAAAATACATGGGTAGCACCTCTGGAAAGATGGCAAAGCATATGACAAAACACATGTAGAGCTCAGGGGCATATCATGCACACAATAATCATGACAAAAATGACAAATATCTAATTGGAACAGCAGATCTGACAATTATCTCAACTAGCACTCTTCCAACAGCATTTCGGGCATCAAGATGAACTCAAATGAAAATTATGCAATGAGACGAAATGATGTACTCTCTGAGACGAACATTTCGATATGCTATATGCCCAAAACGGATCTACGGATGCAAAGTTACGGCACGATGAACATGGGCATATGGATCTGGGAATTTCGGGGACTTAGTGAAATTATACCTCCGTGAAAAGTCAACTTCACGAAATCCGAGGTTCGCCGGCGCGGTTCTCGCCGGAGATGGCGGGGAGAGAGATGGAACTCGCCGGAGATGGCGGATTCGGGCCGGATCTCGCCGAATCCGGCCGGATCCCGGCACGGGGCGGCGGAGGAAGGCTGCCGGCGGGCGGCGGTTCGAAGGACGAGGCGGCGGGGCGAACTCTGGTGATGCATGGCGGCGCCGGAAGGTGACGCGGCGGAGCGGCGAGCTCCTGCGGCGGAGAGGCAGAGGCGGGAGGCGGCCGTTGCCGGAGATGGGGGCGCGGCTCCGGCGACCTCTGGCGCGGGCGGCGGTGGTAGAAAAAACGGCGGCAGCGAGCTCCGGTCACCGGGGTTGGTCGCCGGCGACGGTCGTGAGGGCGGCGCAAAGATCCGGCGAGGTTGCGGGCGCGGGCTCCCATGGGGCGGCGGCGGCGGTGAGATGGGCCCGCGCGGGCCCCGGATGGGCTCCGCGGGCCGCGGCGGCAGAGGTGAGGAGAGAGAAGGCGGCGGAGACAGGTGGCGAAGCGGGATTCGCCGAGGAGGGCGGCACGGACATGTCCGGTCCGGGATGGACACGTCCGGCGGCTGGAGGTGGAAGAAAACTAGGGTTCCTCCACGAATTTCGGGGGGGAGCACATATTTATAGGTAGAGGGAGCTAGGAGAGTCCAAATGAGGTGCGGTTTTCGGCCACGCGATCGTGATCGAACGACCGAGATGATGGAAGAGGTTTAGGTGTGTTTTGGGCCACTTTGGAAGGGTGCTGGGCTGCAACACACACGAGGCCTTTTTGGTCCCTCGGTTAACCGTTGGAGCATCAAACGAAGTCCAAATGGTACGAAACTTGACAGGCGGTCTACCGGTAGTAAACCAAGGCCGCATGAAAAGTCTCGGTCCAATCCGGAAATGTTTAACCCCCACACATGAAAGGAAGGTAGAAATGACCACCGGAGGAGAACGAAGCGCCGGAATGCAAAACTGACAACGGGGAAAATGCTCGGATGCATGAGATGAACACGTATGCAAATGAAATGCACATGATGACATGATATGCAATGCATGACACGCAAGCAATGACAAGGCAACAAAAGCGAAAAACTGGACGACACCTGGCACATCGGTCTCGGGGCGTTACAGAAGGCAACTTGGCAAGCTCTTTAGAATATGAAGCTTTAAGTTGAGCATGAGACTTGGTGAGTTTGATGAGCTCACTCTTAATGAACCTTGAGCCATTTTCGAGGTGCCCAAAGTCCTCAAGGAGTTTAGCATGCAGAACTTCAAGCTTCTCATTTTTAGTTTCAAAAACATTGGCCACCTCAAGAGCTCTATCATGAGATTCCTTCACTCTAGATAATTCTAGAGCAAAAGTCTCCTCAAGAGATTCCTTGGTGGTTTGTTCAAGTTCGAGAGCTTGGGAGAGGTCCGCAATCTCATTAGTGTAATCATGCTCATGACCTTCCATTTTATTAATGGTGACCTCAAGCTCCTCAAGACGAGATTCCAACTCATCAATATATTTCTTGCCCTCAATAGCAATAGACATGATTTCCATGAAGTTGGAACGAGCAATTTTATTCTTAAGAAGAGCTTTAAAGATCATTTCCCCCTTAATTTTTAAGGAGGCAACATTATCATTCTCTTCATCATAATCAACATCATCATTCTTCTTGCCATCATCAATATCATCACAAGATATATTGGGATTCAAAGTGGGAGATACCTTTGAAGCCCTGGCCATAAGGCAAACTGCAATAGATGATGATGTAGGATCCCTTGAAGTACCATTCAAGACCACATCTTGTTCCATGGGGTGTTGGGTTTCCTATACGTTGTTAGCACAACAATTCGAGGAACTAGATGCATTTTTATCATGGCAACAAGACATAGTAAGCATGTCATCATGAGATTTAGTCAAGCAATTTCTACATGATATGCAAGGACTATCAACACAAGCATGTGAAACATTTGGAGTGCTAAAGTCCAAAGGTGAAGCATTGCAATAAGAAAGTGATGAAGGATTATCAACAATAATCCCACTATTGTTATTGCAATGAACACCACTATTCACCATGTCATTACCTTGTAGAAAACCACATGTAGGTGAAGTAGAAGAAGTTGAGAACAACATGGCCGGAGGTGGAGGGAGAACAATCATCCCCACAAAACTTGGACACGCCATATTTATCTTGAAGCTTTGTCCACAACTCATGAGCATCCCGGAACGACATGAGTTGAAATATAACTACATTGCTCAAAGCATCGAAAAGCACATTAGAAGCTTGAGCATTGAGATAAGAGTTTTTCTCATCCTCTAAAGATAATCTTTGGGGATCCTTTGGAGGAGAAAAACTCATATCTACAATTCGCTCTAAATTTGGGTCCATGGCCCTAAAGAGATTAAGCATGTGAATTACCCAAACATCAAAATGTGTGCCATCGAAACAAAGAGTGTCAGAGAATCCAAAGCCCCTAGTTAACATCCTTACTCTCTAGGCAGTTAAGACTTATAAAGAGAGACAAGGCTCTGATACCAATTTAGAGATCGTGGATGTCGCCTAGAGGGGGGTGAATAGGCGCTTTAAAATAATTACAGTTTAGGCTTGAACAAATGCGGAATAAAATTAGCAGTTAATTTGTCAAGCACAAAACCTAAAATTACTGGGCTCACCTATGTGCACCAACAACTTATGCTAAGCAAGATAAACAACTAGTTGATAGCAAGATATTTGACAAGAAACAATATGGCTATCACAAAGTAAAGTGCATAAGTAAAGGGCTCGGGTAAGAGATAACCGAGGCACGCGAAGACGATGATGTTCCCCTAAGTTCACACCCTTGCGGATGCTCATCTCCATTTGGAGTGGTGTGGAGGCACAATGCTTACCAAGAAGCCACTAGGGCCACCGTAATCTCCTCACGCCCTCGCACAATGCAAGATGTCGTGATTCCACTAAGGGGCCATTGAGGGTGGTCACCGAACCCGTACAAATGGCAACCCTTGGGGCGGTCACCGAACCCGTACACTTTGGCAACCCTTGGGGGAGGTCACCGATACCCGTCAAATTGCTCGGGGTGATCTCCACAACCTAATTGGAGACCACGACGCTTGCCCGGAGCTTTACACCGCAATAATTGAGCTCTGAACACCACCAACCATCTAGGGCGCCCAAGCACCCAAGAGGAACAACCTCAAGAGTACCAAGCACCCAAGAGTAATAAGCTTTACAACTTGTAACTTCCACGTATCACCATGGAGAACTCAAACCTATGCACCAAATGCAATGGCAATGGCAATGGCAATGGCATACGGAGTGCCCAAGTCCTTCTCTCCCAAATCCCACCAAAGCAACTAATGCTAGGGAGGGAAATGAGAGGAAGAACAAGAAGGAGAACACCAAGAACTCCAAGATCTAGATCCAAGGGGTTCCCCTCACATAGAGGAGAAAGTGATTGGTGGAAATGTGGATCTAGATCTACCCTCTCTTTCCCCCCCCCCCCAAAACTAGCAAGAATCCATGGAGGGATTGAGAGATAGCAAGCTCGAAGAAGGTCACCAATGGGTAAGAACACGAGCTCAAAGGATAAGGTTCATTGGGGAAGAAGACCCCCTTTTATAGGAGGGAAAAAATCCAACAGTTATGCTCACAGCCCGCACAGAGCGATACTACCGCTCGACCTCATGGTACTACCACTAGGGGTAGCGGTACTACCTCAAAGGGTAGCGGTACTACTGCTTGCGAGCGGTACTGAAAAAATACATCTGTGCCTACCACCGTTGGACTTATGACGAGTTTTTGGTCTGGAGCGGAAGTAGCCACGGAATTAGCCGAGGTAGTACTGCTCCAAGCGGTAGTATCGCTCCCAAGAGCGGTAGTAAAAAATTACATCCCCTCCAAGCGGTAGTACCGCTCCCATGAGCGGTAGTACCGCTGCAGCCTTTTTAAGGACACCAAAACTGACACAACTTCTGCAAACGGACTCCGAATTGAACGAAACCAAGTTTGTTGGAAGGCTAGCAACAAGGGCTAACACAAACTTGATAAAAACAACAATGAGAAGGAAATAAGAAAAGTCCCATAAGAAAATGGTGATAACCCTTCCTCGAAAAAGACCGGTAAAACCTCCAACACCGAAAACGCAACAGATGAAGCATGTGAACTCCATTTTCGATGAACTCGAGCTTGTTAAGAAGATGACCATAAGCTCCAAATCTCACAAGGAGAAAACCAAACAAGAACCAAGAAAGATGATGCAAGAATGCAATGGTTTGAGCTCTCTACGAACGATACGATCAAGCTACTCACTTGAGAGCCCCCCTTGGTAGTACGGCAATCGATCCTATCACCCGGTCTTCAAACTACCACCATGAGACCGGTAAAATAGAGAACCTATCAAGGGCAAAACTTTGCCTTGCACATAGTCCACTTAAGCTAGATGATGACGATCTTGACTCCCTCAAGTTGGACCACCTTTCTTGATTGCGTTGGCTCGATGAAGAGTAGATGTTTGCTCCCCATACTCTTGTAACACCCCGGATATAACTTGCCATATTTGTAACTCCAACTCTTGCCTTTTTCGGCTTTAAGATATGAGATTCCCCTTCGTGGTTGGGTTTGTCTTCGTTTTGTTTTTTGTTCATGTCATGCATTTCATATCATGTCATCATGTGCATCTCATTTGCATACGTGTTCGTCTCATGCATCCAAGCTTTTTCCCCCTTGTCCGTTTTGTAATCCGACACTCCTACGTGCACCGGCGTCCCCTTTTGTCTCTTTTCATGAGCGGGTGTTAAACATTCTCGGAATGGACCGAGATTTGCCAAGAGGCCTTGGTACACCACCGGTAGACCGCCTGCCAAATTTCGTGTCATTTGGAGTCCGTTTGATGCTCCAACGGTTAACCAGGGAACCGCAAAGGCCTCTTGTGTGTTGCAGCCCAACACCCCTCCAAAACGGCTCAATAACCCATCCAAACCACTTTCATGTCCTCCGTCGTCGGATCACGATCGTGTGGGCGAAAACTACACTCCATTTGGACACTCCTACCTCCTCCTACCTATCAATAGGTGCCCCTCCCCGATTTTTCGCGCAGTCCAAACCCTAGCAAACCTCCCTCTCGCCCGTCGGACATGTCCACGCACCGCCGGATATAGACGCCGCTGCGCCCGCGCCAGTAGCGAGCCGCCACGTGGCCCCCAGATCCGCCGCCAGCGGCGGCCCGCGAGGCCCGCAGCCGGCCCGCGCGGCCCGCGCGCCGCCGCCGCTCGCCCGCGTCTTCCCCGAGCCGCCCGACTCCTCAGCGCCGGGCTTCGCCCCGCCACCGTCCAAGCACGCCACCGGCGACCTCCGCCGCCCGGGGTCAACGCCCGACCCCGCAAGCTCCCCCGCCGCCTCGCTCCGCTTCGCCTCCCGGATCCGGAGACCCAGCGCCGCCGCCCGGCTCCGGCGTCCCGCGCCGCCGCTTTTCCTCGCCGCCGGCCAGATCCATCCATCCCCGACGAACCTCAGCTTCCGTGCACAAACCCTAGATCCAAAGTGTTGACCACGTTTTTCCCACTAAGTCTTTTTTTCTGCAACATATTATGCCTCTATTCATTGCATCATAACTCCATGACTGTAGCTCCGTTTCATGCACATGATATATCCAAATGTTCATTGGGAGATGCTCTTCATTTCATTCCATTGTGACATGCTTGTTTGAGTCCATCTAGATGTCATAATCATTGATGAAAGAGTGCTATAAAATGTTTACTCCTGTTACTTAGCAGATTATGACGATTTGTCTTTTTGTCACATTTGTTGTGTGCATCATATGGGCATGAGCTCTACATGTGTTTTGATATATGCCATGCCATCTTTACAGGGGTACTTGCCATGTATTTTGTGATCAATGTGTTGGCTAGGACAAGCGTGCAAAGTAGCCTTCATGATATTGTTGATTTCAGGGACTTAGGATTTTGCTATGTCCTTGTTCTGTTGTTTTTTTTATGCCATGTAAACATGATGCTACAGTGATATCCATGCTTGTTTTGAGTATCTTCGGTAAGGGTGTTTTGGACATATGGTTGTGCTCTAACCATCTATGCCCCTGTTTGCATTTATGGTGTGCCCTAGCATGTCTTAATCTTGCTCTACTTTTGCTATAAAATGTTCCTGGCAGATTGTTTCCATGTTAATCAATTTTTCCATGGTTGTTGCTAGTGATTCATGCATGCTATGAACTTTCTCTTGCCATGGTTAGCTTCATGAACATGTCACCTTACTGTTACCATGCTTGTTTTGTCATGCAAGGCTTTATGATGAGTGATTTGAGCTCGCAAAGATGCCTTCATAATTCTGTTTATGCCATGCTCTGTTGTCTGCTAAGTATGAAACTGTTAATAAAACTTGCTATGTTTACATGGGTTCCATCATATCTTCTGTGCCTTTTTGGCTCATGATCAGTAAGAGACTTTTGGTGTATGCATTTAGTAGATTCATGTCATGCCTTAGTTTTCTATGAAATGTTCTTGTAGCATGTTGTTTGCTTGCTTTAAACATGGCTTCCTGATGTCATTCCTGGCATGTTAGTATTTTCACAAAGTCTGTGAAGCCGATATCTTTTGCACTTTTGACATGCTTGTTTGAACTTGTTCTAGTGTGATTTAGCCGTAGCTCAGTGTTCATATTTTGTCATGAATCTTTAGTAAATCACCGCCATATGCCTTGTTGCTATGTTGGAGTGCAGTAGCTTAGTTTCTTGTTGCATTCTAGATGGCATCGTGCTGTTAATCGCAGAATTGTGCCATTATTGTTTTGCTTGCCATTTGCAAACCGTGCATCCGATTCCGGTGATCCTTATATAGATTTCGACCGAAATCATCTCATCTTTCCAGAGGCACACTTGGTTTGCCATGTCGATGCCTTGTTCTTTATTCCCTCTTCCGAAGCACGCATATGCATTGCATATCATGTCTTGCATATCATGTCATGTTTTGCATCATGTTGCTTGTGCATTGCATCGTGTTTGATTGTTGGTCCTTTGCTTGTGTTCTTGGTTTGGGTAGAGCCAGGAGATGTGTACGTGATCGAGGAACCTGTTGAGTGTGCTAACGAGGATCAAGCTTTCGTCAACTCTGAGAACTTTGCAGGCAAGATGACCATACCCTCGAAATCACTTCTATCTTTCCTTACTAGTTGCTCGCTCTATTGATGTGCCCCCCATATTGCCATGTCAAGCCTCTAACCCACCTTTCCTAGCAAACCATTGTTTGGCTATGTTACCGCTTTGCTCAGCCCCTCTTATAGCGTTGCTACTTGCAGGTGAAGATGAAGTTTGTTCCTTGTTTGAACATGGATTTTGTTGGGATATCACTATTATCTCTTATTTACTTTAATGTATCTATATACTTGGTAAAGGGTGGAAGGTTCGGCCTTATGCCTGGTGTTTTGTTCCACTCTTGCCACCCTAGTTGACGTCATACCTGTGTTATATTCTTTGATTTTGCGTTCCTTACGCGGTTGGGTGTTATGGGAACCCCTTGACAGTTCGCTTTGAATAAAACTCCTCCAGCAAGGCCCAACCTTGGTTTTACCATTTGCCACCTAAGCCTTTTCCCTTGGGTTCCGTGGACTCAAGGGTAATCTTTATTTTAAACCCCTGGGCCAGTGCTCCTCTGAGTGTTGGTCCAAACTAGAGCCCCTTGCAGCGCCACCTTGGGGTAACTTGAGGTTGATTTTAGTTGTACGGATTGCTTATCCGGTGTGCCCTGAGAACGAGATATGTGCAGCTCCTATCGGGATTTGTCAGCACATTCAGGCGGCTTTTCTGGTCTTGTTTTACCATTGTCGAGATGTCTTGTAACCGGGATTCCGAGTCTGATCGGATCTTCCCGCGAGAAGGAATATCCTCCGTTGACCGTGAGAGCTTGTGATGGGCTAAGTTGGGACACCCCTGCAGGGTTTTGAACTTTCGAAAGCCGTGCCCGCGGTTATGGGCAGATGGGAATTTGTTAATATCCGGTTGTAGAAAACTTGACACTTAACTTAATTAAAATGAATCAACCGTGTGTGTAGCCGTGATGGTCTCTTTTCGGCAGAGTCCGGGAAGAGAACACGGTATCATGTTATGCTTGAACGTAAGTAGCTAAAGGATCATTTCTTGATCACTTTTAGCTTCTCAACCGTGCATTGCTTCTCTCCTCGCTCTCTTTTGCATAAGATAGCCACCATATATGCTTAGTGCTTTGCTGCAGCTCCACCTCACTACCCCTTTCCTACCCTTAAGCTTAAATAGTCTTGATCGCGAGGGTGTGAGATTGATGAGTCCTCGTGACTCACAGATACTTCCAAACAGATGCAGGTGTCGATGATGCCAGTGTAGGGGATGCTACCGAACTCAAGTGGGAGTTCGACGAGGATTCGGGTTGTTACTATGTTTCTTTTCCAGATGATCAGTAGAGGAGCCCAGTTGGGGCGATCGGGGATCTAGCATTTGGGGTTGTCTTTCTTTGTTTTGGTTCCGTAGTCGGACCTTGATTGTATTCTAGATGATGTATGACTATTTGTGTATTGTGTGAAGTGGCGATTGTAAGCCGACTCTTTATCCCTTTCTTTTTCAGTACATGGGATGTGTAAAGATTACCCCTCTTGCGACAGACCTACCATGCGGCTATGCCTCTAAGTCATGCCCCGACACGTGGGAGATATAGCCGCATTGTGGGTGTTACAAGTTGGTAATCAGAGCCTTCCCCGACTTAGGAGCCCTCCTGCTTGATCAAATCGTTAGCGTTGTTGAGTCTAGAACAAAATGTTTTGAGTCTTAGGATTATATATATCGGAGAGTAGGATTCTTTTTACTCCTCAGTCCCTTCGTCGCTCTGGTGAGGCCTCCTGGCGTAGAGTTTTGACTCTTCTCTCCTCAAATTTCACGAAAAAAAATTAGGATCACGCGGGTATCTTGGAATCGTTCCGATGGTTTTGTGACGAGAACATTGTTCTTGGTGCCTCCTGACATTTAGGTGTTGTGGCAGTGTCCCGGGGAGTTAAGCTCCGAGGTGTTGTCGTCACAATTTTATCGTTGCAGTTCTGGAATACCTGAGTTCGCCGACATCGAAAATCTCTTTTATGCAGTTGTTGGTGAGATAACCACGACGCCACCCAGTATTGGGGCGGGAGTTCGGGAGTATTGCCATAACTCATATAACAGATGTTTTTCGAAGGTTGAGGTAAATGATTTCCGAAGGTTTCTTGGTTATGTGTTGAAGGATGGATACAGCTAGATGTAGGATTTGCTAGTTTTGGGTGAGATATTATGCTTCCCATGTATCACCAACACCTGATTGCATAACCAGAAAGTTTCGGGAGTTTCATAGGTGGGAATTCATGTAGCTCTAGTATTTCTTCCAGCAGATATTTGGTTTGTGATTGGGTAATCCTTACCAATTATTTGTTCATATTTGTACCTTGTTGATTTATTCTTCTACCTTTATCTAAGTGGCTTCTCAATTTATGGAAATGTGATGATTTACTTTGGAATTCATTCGTTCATTCTTGTTCGAATGTTAAGGCTTTATGTTGCAATTTCGATCCATTGATTCAGCTTGAATATATGTCTTTCAAGATGCTAACGGATCTCAACCTCTTCAGGATTGCTCCTCCAACGTGTCAGAATCCGAACCCTCCACCACCACCTCCACCTCCGGAGGCTTGGCAAGCTGTCATGGCAGCCACCAATGCCAACACTCAGATGCTTTTGCAAATCTTGCAAGAGCACAACCAAGGGCAAGGCAACCAAGGAAATCAAGGCCAAGGCAACAATCAGCCTCAGTTTGCTACCCTCAATCAGTTCCTCGCAAACCAGCCAAAGTCCTTTAGCAACTATGTCGAGGCCACAGACGTCGACGACTGGCTCGTGGATATCTGCAAACATTTTGAGTGTAGCAATGTAAGGCCTGAGGACTTTGTCAAGTTTGCTTCGTTCCAACTCAAAGACCAAGCTGCTGAGTGGTATCAACAATACAAAGATTCCAGAGGAGGTCGTGTGATTACCTGGGATGATTTCCGTCGAGACTTCAAAGCTCACCACATTCCACAAAGTGTTGCTGAGAGCAAGCGTGAGGAGTTCCGCAATCTCAAGCAAGGCAGCATGTCTGTGTATCAATACAATATCCAGTTTCAAAGACTCGCTCGCTTCGCTAAACAAGATGTCCCTGATGAAAAGAGCATGATTTATCAACTCAGAGGTGGCCTTAGAGAAGATCTGCAATTAGCTCTCGTGCTTCTTGAGCCAACTAAGTATGATGAATTCTACAACATGGCACTAAAGCAAGAAGCCGCTCAGATTAAGTGTGATGCATCTAAGAAGAGAGTCAGGGATGCAGTTCAATCTTCTTCTTCAACTCAAGTGGTAGCTAAGCAACAAAAGTTCTGGTTGCCTCCTCCTCCTCCGTTCCATCAGCCCTACCAGCAGAAGAGCAAAGGTGGCAGTGGATCTTCCCATCCACCCAACCCATGCTATCAGAACAAAGCTCAGTCTCATACTCCAAGGTCAATTGCTCCTTATCACCGTCCGCTCTCAGAGGTTACTTGCAACAAGTGTCAGCAGAAAGGGCACTACACAAACAAGTGCTTCAACCAAAGGCGCCTTCCGCCTCCTCCTCCTGTGATATCTACCGGCAATGCAGTGGTCAAGCATAATTCCGAGTTTGCAAAGGTCAACATGATGAACGCAGCTCAGGCAGAGGATTCTTCAGAAGTGATCATGGGTAACCTTCCTGTTAATGATATTCCTGCAAAAGTCTTATTTGATACTGGTGCATCGCATTATTTCATTTCAAGACCTTTTGTGGCCATGCATGATTTGGTTACTCAAGTATTGCCGAGACCTTTGTCTATTGTTTCTCCGGCCCGACAAATGACTTCTCGAGTATTCGTTCCGGATTCTGTTATCAAGATGGCTGACTATAAATTTTTGTCTTCTCATATTGTCTTGGTGACTCGGATATTGATCTAATTCTCGGCATGGACTGGCTTTCTAAGCACAAGGCTCAGCTTGATTGTGCTGCCAGGCAGATTCAATTGACACACTCTTCTGAGGATGTGATCATCTATGCCGCTCGTGATGATACCATTCGACTGTTTTCTCTCAATGAGAAGGGCAAGTTGAATGCCATCTCTCAGATTCTAGTCGTTTGTGAATTCAAGACGTCTTTCCAGAAGAGCTTCCAAGAATACCTCCTCACCGGCCAGTTGAATTCGTTATCGATCTTGAGCCTGGCACGGAACCTATTTGCAAACGTCCTTACAAGCTTGGACCAGAAGAGTTGAAGGAGTTGAAGAAACAACTCAATGAACAAGAGCATATGGGTCTGATCAGACCGAGTTCTTCTCCATGGGGTTGTGGTGTTCTTTTTGTCAAGAAGAAGGATGGAACGGAACGACTCTGCGTCGACTAACGTCCATTGAACAAGAACACAATAAAGAACAAGTACCCACTTCCCAACATCAATGAGCTTTTCGAGCAACTTAAGGGTGCTCAAGTATTATCTAAGCTTGACCTCCGTATGGGCTATCATCAGATTCGCATTTGTGAAAAAGATATTCCCAAGACAGCATTCAGAACAAGCTATGGTTCTTATGAATATATTGTCATGTATTTCGGCCTTGTCAATGCTCCTCCAACGTTCTCTCGCATGATGAACTTCATCTTCAACCCTTACACAAATGATTTCGTCTTGGTGTATCTCGATGATATTTTGGTCTTTTCCAAGAATAAGGAGGATCATGCCAAGCATTTGAGATTGGTACTCGACAAACTCAGAGAGCATCAATTCTATGCGAAGTTTTCCAAGTGTGAGTTCTGGCTTGACAAAGTTCTTTACCTTGGCCATATCATCTCAGCCAAGGGCATCGCTATTAATCCTGAGAAGGTGTCTGCAATTGTGAATTGGGAACCGACTCAGAATGTCAAGCAGCTCCGTGGTTTTCTTGGGCTTGCAAGCTATTGTCGAAGATTCGTTGAGAATTTCTCTAAGATTACAAAGCCTCTTTACAACCTCCTCTAGAAGCATGTCAAGTATGTCTGTACACCTGAATGTGATGTTGCTTTCAACACCCTCAAAGAGAAGTTAGTCACAGCTCATGTCTTGACTCCTCCTGATGAATCCAAACCATTCGAAATTTTCTGTGATGCCTCCCTGCAAGGTCTCGGTGTTGTGTTAATGCAAGAGAAGAAAGTTGTGGCCTATACCTCTCGCCAGTTGAAGCCCAACGAAAAGAACTATCCCACTCATGACCTCGAGTTGGCAGCAGTTGTCCATGCATTATTAACGTGGAGACATCTTTTGTTGGGAAGGAAAGTGGACATCTTCACAGATCATAAGAGCCTCAAGTACATCTTCACTCAACCGAACCTCAACCTCAGGCAGACTCGTTGGGTCGAAATGATTCAAGAATACAATCCGAGTATCGAATATACTCCAGGCAAGGCCAATGTCATTGAAGATGCTTTGACCAGGAGGGCTTACTGCAACAGCTTAATTCTCAAGCCCTTCCAACCGATACTTTGTGAAGCTTTCCGCAAACTGAATCTCCAAGTTGTTCCTCAAGGCTTTCTTGCCAACCTCCAAGTCTCTCCTACTTTGGAAGATCAAATTCATGAGGCACAACTTCTTGATGCCATGGTGAAGAAGGTGAAAAATGGGATTGCCAAGAGCCAACCCAAATACAAGTGCTATCGCATTGATGACAAACACACTCTATTCTTCGAGGATCGAATTGTGGTTCCTAAAGGTGATCTAAGGAAAGTCATTATGAACGAGGCGCACAATTCCCTTCTATCCATTCATCCTGGAAGTATGAAGATGTACCATGACCTCAAGCAGTCGTATTGGTGGACTCGAATGAAGCGAGAAATTGCTTAGTTCGTGAATGAATGTGATGTCTGCAGAACAGTGAAAGCAGAACACCAACGGCCAGCTGGTCTCCTCCAACCTCTTGCTATTCCAGAATGGAAGTTTGACCATATTGAGATGGACTTCGTGACTGGTTCCCAAGTCCAAGCGCGGAAATGATGATATCTTCATTGTCATCGACAAGCTTACTAAAGTGGCTCATAATCTATCACAGCAGCTCAGTTGGCAGAGCTATACACCTCCAGGATTGTCTCCTTGCACGGCATTCCACAGTTGATATCTTCATATCGCGGAAGCATATTCACTTCTAATTCTGGGATTCCTTTCAGAAGGCCATGGGCACCACCATTCGCTTCAGCATAGCCTTCCATCCTCAAACTAGTGGCCAAGTCGAGCGAGTCAATCAAATCCTTGAAGATATGCTCAGGGCTTGTGCCATTTCCTTCGGCATGAAGTGGGAAGATTGTATTCCATATGCTAAGTTCTCCTACAACAACAGCTTCCAAGTGAGTTCGGGCAAGGCCCCATTCGAAATTCTCTATGGCAGGAAGTGCCGTACTCCTCTTAATTGGTCAGAGACTGGTGAACGCCAACTTCTTGGCAACAACTTAATCACAGAAGCTGGACAAAATGTGCAGAGCCATCCGTGAAAATCTCAAAGCCGCGCAATCGTGCCAAAAGAGTTACTATGATAGCAAGCACCGTGACTTGGCTTTCGAGATCGGAGACCATGTCTACCTCCGCGTCTCCCCAATGAAAGGTACTCGTCGCTTCGGTGTCAAAGGGAAGCTTGCCCCTAGACACGTGGGTCCTTTCAAGATCATTGCAAAAGAGGCAACCTCGCCTATCAACTTGAGCTTCCATCCAACTTCACAAATGTGCACGATGTGTTTCACGTGTCACAGCTTCGCAAGCGCTTCAAGACTCCTGAGCGCACCATCAACTACGAAGAGATTGATCTCCAAGAAGACATGTCTTATCATGAGCATCCCGTTGCTATTCTTGAGGAAACCGAGCGTAAGACTCGCAACAAGCCTATCAAATTCCTGAAAGTAAAGTGGTCACACCATTCTGACCGAGAAGCCACCTGGGAACGCGGGGACCACCTCCATTTCGAATATCCGGAGTTCTTTCAGTCCTAGATCTCGAGAGGAGATCCTTTCGTAGTGGTGGAGTGTTGTAACACCCCGATTGTAACTTGCCATATTTGTAACTCCAACTCTTGCCTTTTTCGGCTTTAAGTTATGAGATTTCCCTTCATGGTTGGGTTTGTCTTCGTTTTGTTTTTTGTTTGTGTCATGCATTTCATATCATGTCATCATGTGCATCTCATTTGCATATGTGTTCGTCTCATGCATCCGAGCTTTTTCCCCGTTGTCCGTTTTGCAATCCGACACTCCTACGTGCACTAGCGTCCCATTTTGTCTCTTTTCGTGAGCTGGTGTTAAACATTCTCGGAATGGACCGAGATTTTCCAAGAGGCCTTGGTACACCACCGGTAGACCGCCTGTCAAATTTCGTGTCATTTGGAGTCCGTTTGATGCTCCAACGGTTAACCGGGGAACCGCAAAGGCCTCTTGTGTGTTGCAGCCCAACACCCCTCCAAAACGGCTCAATAACCCATCCAAACCACTCTCATGTCCTTCGTCGTCGGATCACGATCGTGTGGGCGAAAACTACACTCCATTTGGACACTCCTACCTCCTCCTACCTATAAATAGGTGCCCCTCCCCGATTTTTCGCGCACTCCAAACCCTAGCAAACCTCCCTCTCGCCCGCCGGACATGTCCGCGCATCGCCGGACACAGAGGCCGCCGTGCCCGCACCAGTAGAGAGCCGCCACATGGCCCCCAGATCAGCCGCCGCTGGCGGCCCGCGGGGCCCGCAACTGGCCCACGCGGCCCGCTCGCCCGCGTCTTCCCCGAGCCGCCCGACTCCTCATCGCCAGACTTCGCCCCGCCGCAGTCCAAGCACGCCACCGACGACCTCCACCGCGCCGCTCATCCCTGCCAGCAATAGTGCCTCCGCCGCCCGGGGTCAGCGCCCGACCCCGCAAGCTCCCCCGCCGCCTCGCTCCCCTTCGCCGCCCGGATCCGGAGACCCAGCGCCGCCGCCCGGCTCCGCCGTCCCGCGCCGCCGCCCGACTCCGGCGTCCCGCGCCGCCGCTTTTCCTCGCCGCCGGCCAGATCCATCCGTCCCTGACGAACCTCGGCTTCCGTGCACAAACCCTAGATCCAAAGGGTTGACCCTGTTTTCCCACTAAGTCTTTTTTTCTGCAACATATTATGCCTCTGTTCATTGCATCATAACTCCATGACTGTAGGTCTGTTTCATGCACATGATATATCAAAATGTTCATTGGGAGATGCTCTTCATTTCATTCCATTGTGACATGCTTGTTTGAGTCCATCTAGATGTCCTAATCATTGATGCAAGAGTGCTATAAAATGTTTACTCCTGTTACTTAGCAGATTATGATGATTTGTCATTTTTCTCACATTTGTTGTGTGCATCATATGGGCATGAGCTCTACATGGGTTTTGATATATGCCATGCCATCTTTACAGGGGTGCTTGCCATGTATTTTGTGATCAAGGTGTTGAGTAGCACAAGCATGCAAAGTAGCCTTCGTGATATTGCTGATTTCAGGGACTTAGGATTTTGCTAAGTCCTTGTTCTGCTATTATTTTTATGCCATGTAAACATGATACTACAGTGATATCCATGCTTGTTTTGAGTATCTTCAGTAAGGGTGTTTTGGACATATGGTTGTGCTCAATCCATCTATGCCCCTGTTTGCATTTATGGAGTGCCCTAGCATGTCTTAATCTTGCTCTACTTTTGCTATAAAATGTTCTTGGCAGATTGTTTACATGTTAATCAATTTTTCCATGGTTGTTGCTAGTGATCCATGCATGCTATGAACTTTCTCTTGCCATGGTTAGCTTCATGAACATGTCATCTTGATGTTTCCATGCTTGTTTTGTCATGCAAGGCTTTGTGATGAGTGATTTGAGCTCGCAAAGATGCCTTCATAATTCTGTTTATGCCATGCTCTGTTTTCTGCTAAGTCTGAAACTGTTAATAAAACTTGCTACGTTTACATGGGTGCCATCATATCTTCTGTGCCTTTTTGGCTCATGATCAGTAAGAGACTTTCGGTGTATGCATTTAGTAGATTCATGCCAAGCCTTAGTTTGCTATGAAATGTTCTTGTAGCATGTTGTTTGCTTGCTCTAAACATGGCTTCCTGATATTATTCCTGGCATGTTAGTATATTCACAAAGTCTGTGAAGCTGATATCTTTTGCACTTTTTCCATGCTTGTTTGAACTTGTTATAGTGTGATTTAGCCGTATCTCAGTGTTCATGTTTTGTCAAGAATCTTGAGTAAATCACCATCATATGCCTTATTGCTATGTTGGAGTGCAGTAGCTTAGTTTCTTGTTGCATTCTAGATGGCATCATGTTGTTAATCGCAGAATTGTGTCATTATTGTTTTGCTTGCCATTTGCAAACCATGCATCCGATTCCGGTGATCCTTATATAGATTTCGACCGAAATCATCTCATCTTTCCAGAGGCACACTTGGTTTGCCAAGTTGATGCCTTGTTCTTTCTTCCCTCTTCCGAAGCACGCATATGCATTGCATATCATGTCTTGCATATCATGCCATGTTTTGCATCATGTTGCTTGTGCATTGCACCGTGTTTGATTGTTGGTCCTTTGCTTGTGTTCTTGCTTTGGGTAGATCTGGGAAACGAGTATGTGATCGAGGAACCTGTTGAGTACGCTAACAAGGATCAAGCTTTCTCAACTCTGAGAACTTTGCAGGCAAGATGACCATACCCTCGAAATCACTTCTCTCTTTGCTTGCTAGTTGCTCGCTCTATTGTTGTGCTGCACTACCTATCACTTGCTTTATCATGCCTCCCATATTGCCATGTCAAGCCTCTAACCCACCTTTCCTAGCAAACCATTGTTTGGCTATGTTACCGCTTTGCTCAGCCCCTCTTATAGTGTTGCTAGTTGCAGGTGAAGATGAAGTTTGTTCCTTGTTGGAACATGGATTTTGTTGGGATATCACTATTATCTCTTATTTACTTTAATGCATCTATATAATTGGTAAAGGGTGGAAGTCTCGGCCTTATGCCTGGTGTTTTGTTCCACTCTTGCTGCCCTAGTTTCCGTCATACTAGTGTTATGTTCCTTGATTTTGCGTTCCTTACGTGGTTGGGTGTTATGGGAACCCCTTGACAGTTCGCTTTGAATAAAACTCCTCCAGCAAGGCCCAACCTTGGTTTTACCATTTGCCACCTAAGCCTTTTCCCTTGGGTTCCATGGACTCAAGGGTCATCTTTGTTTTAAACCCTCGGGCCAGTGCTCCTCTGAGTATTGGTCCAAACTAGAGCCCCTTGCAGCGCCACCTCGAGGTAACTTGAGGGTTGGTTTTAGTTGTACGGATTGCTTATCCGGTGTGCCCTGAGAATGAGATATGTGCAGCTCCTATCGGGATTTGTTGGCACATTCGGGCGGCTTTGCTGGTCTTGTTTTACCATTGTCGAGATGTCTTGTAACCGGGATTCCGAGTCTGGTCGGATCTTCCTGCGAGAAGGAATATCCTTCATTGATCGTGAGAGCTTGTGATGGGCTAAGTTGGGACACCCCTGCAGGGTTTTGAACTTTTGAAAGCCGTGCCCGCGGTTGTGGGCAGATGGGTGAAATTGCGTTATATCGACTAGAGGGGGTGAATAGGTGGTTTAAATGAAATTCTTCACTGAGGAATTTGCCGGTGAAGAAATTCCTTAGCGAAGAACTACTAGCATCGGAATAAGTACTCAAAAGTAAACATAAAACACAAGCATAGTCATCATGATGAAATGAAGACAGGCACAGAGTGCAGGAAGCGTAAGCACAGGGTAACACAGGATGAAGACAAACAGACTGAAGAAATTGGACTGAGGAAATTGAGAAAGTCTTCAGTCAAAGTCTTCAAACACAGATATGAACAAACACGCAGCACAGATATGAGGAAATGGACGAGTTGAGGAAATAGAACCAGTAAGCTTGGTGATGACAATGATTTGGTAGACCAGTTCCAACTGCTGTCTCAGTTGTACGTCTGGTTGGAGCGGCTGAGTATTTAAACTCGAGGACACACAGTCCCGGACACCCAGTCCTGAACACGCAGCTCAGGACACCAAGTCCTCACCGTATTCTCCTTGAACTAAGGTCACACGGACCTCGTCCAATCACTCATGGTAAGTCTTCAAGTGACTTCCGAACCTTCACAAACTTGGTCACTCGGCGATCCACAATTCCTCTTGGATGCTCTAGACCATGACGCCTAACCGTCTGGAAGAAGCACAGTATTCAAAGGTAACAAGCGTTGGATCCACGCAGGATCAATCTCTTATGTGATGCTCAATCACTTGGGGTTTGTAGGTGTTTGGGTTTGGGTTTTTCCTCACTTGATGATTTTCGCTCAAAGTCCTCGGAGGATGGGTTGCTCTGAAATGACAAGTGTCAATTTCTCTTGGAGCAGCCAACCAGCTAGTGGTTGTAGGGGCGGCTATTTATAGCCTAGGGAGGAGCCCGACATGATAAGACATAAATGCCCTTCAATTATATGACCGTTAGGTGGATAGATATTTTGGGACAGCTGGCGCATAGCATAGCAACGGTCGGAATTTTGAGTAGCAAAATCCTTAGGGCTATCATGTTCCTCACTGTGTAGGAAATCCGCACTGGCGAATTCCTAACTCCTCAGTCAGAACAAATTCCTCAGAGACCAGAAGAACTTCGTCTCTGTCACTAAAGAATATGACTGGACTGTATGAGATTTCCAATGGCTTCACTCGAAGGGATTGGTAGGTGTAGGATTTTGAGTTGAGTATCACATGGAAATTTTTCCTTAGTATTTCCTCGACCCCCTTTAATAGTATGGTGTTTCCTATGACTCAAGAAAGAGAAAATGAAACTACGAAAACAAAAGTCTTCACGCTTCATGTTCCTCGAATGAATACCAAGTCTTCAAGGTCACACCAATTTCTTCACTTTCAAAGTCTTCAGAAAGTCTTCAGAGATCCAAAGTCTTCAGTCGAAGAACTTTATTTTTAGGGGTCGACTTTCTCTTTAAATATCAAACTCCTCATAGACTTATAGACTTGTGTACACTCACAAACGCATTAGTCCCTTAACCTATAAGTCTTCAATACACCAAAATCACTAAGGGGCACTAGATGTGCTTACAATCTCCCCCTTTTTGGTGATTGATGACAATATAGGTTAAGTTTTCAATGGGGATAAACATATGAAGTGTAAATACTGATATTGAGGAATTTGATTGCAAGATATAGAAGAACTCCCCCTGAATATGTGCATAGTGAGGAATTTGCTTTTGAAGCAATGCACACTTGAAGAGTTGAATCATGGAGATCTCCCCCTATATCTTGTAATTCATACACGCATTTGACTTATAACAGTGAAGAATTTGAAATGCATGATGAAATATGGTGACTGATGTAATTCAGCATGCGTGCAATAATATTAACGAGGAATAAGCATGCAGAAAAAATGTCTCAAGAGTATCAGAGCACCATCAGGTTTAAGTTTACAACTCGATCCAATAAAGTCTCAGAAGAACGATAGTTGTAACTTGAAAAAAACACCCATATAGAAAGACCCGCTTGAAGACTAACTCAAAATTCTCCCCCTTTGTCATCAAATGACCAAAAGGATCGAATATGAGGACTAACGCCCCTGAAGAATATCAAGTTGATGAAGGAGCGCTAGCATTGTTGGGGTCGTTTGTCGTAGTAGGGCCTGCCGCAGTGTCGTTCAAGTCTTCATTCTCATCAGTGTCACGCAATGAAGAAAATGAGCTGGCCACCAGAGAAGGAACCTTGACCTTCTTGAATTTCTTCGGTGGAGGTGCAGACCAGTCAAAATCTTCCTTGAGACCCATTTTCTTCAGATCTTCTTCACCATACAGATGTGACAGTATTGCCCAGGTGTGACCGAAGACTTCATGGAGGTAGTAATGGTTTTTCTTCACTGCATTGTGTGTAGCAGTCATGTTGTGAAGAAATGAACCAACCTGATGCTTAACCCATTTATGATTTCGATCCACCTTATGGTGAAGACTAAGCAGAAGCTCACGATCAGTCATCACACGAGGAGCAGTGGCTTGAGGAGTAGACTTGGGTGCATTGGCAGAGTCATGTGTGGCAGAGTCATCATTGGTGGAATAAGAGGCAGCTTTGCGAAACTGGCCATCCAATGGACGAATGCCTTCATTTATAACAGCTGGTGCCTTGCCCTTTTCATCAACTGAGGAATAGGTCTGCTTGAGGACTTCAATTGGGGGCAAGTGGCTGAGGTGATTCTGAAAATCAACTTTGTAGTTGAGTGAAGACCTTGTCCTGAGGAATCTCATAATCCAAGGTGCATAAGGCTTCAGCTCAAACGAAGACAGTGCAACATTTTCCAGAGTCCTCGTGAAGAAATCGTGATAATTGATAGGAATGCCATGAACGATGTTGAATACCAGATTCTTCATGATGCCAACAATTTCCTCATCAGATGAGTCGTGGCCTTTGATAGGACTCATTGTCCTCGTAAGAATATGATAGACAGTTCTGGGCACATAGAGTAATTCCTTCATGCGGAATTTGGTTCGTGGGGCCTGACCTAGCTTCAAAGGTTTCATCAGAACCTGCATGTAGTGATTTGTAAGCTTAGGTTCACTGTAGATGCAACGAGCTTCTTCAAGGGGAGGACTGAGTGGTAAGGCACGAAGCAATTCAGACGCTGGTGCTGTGTAGTGAGTGTTTTTAGATCCAGTCCAGCACCCATGAATTCACATCTTCAGAATCTCCTGTGATGTGCAGCATTCCATAAAATTGAAGAATCAGTTCTTCATTCTAATCACAGATGTCAGAGCAAAAATTTAACAGTCCAGCGTCGTGAAGAACACTGAGGACTAACACGAAACACGGCAGAGATTCCATATCCACGTGAGGAATGTGCTCATGGTAGAAGATTTTCTCTTTGTTGAACAGCACTGAGGAATAGAAATTGGCTTGACGAGCAGTCTAGAAACACCTCTTCCTAATGCGATCAGAGTTATAAGGGTTGTAGTCTTCGAAGAATACATGCTCGCCGAAGAAATCATCAGCCTTGAACTTTTGCTTGCGTGAGAATGGATCCTTTGGCTTGGGAAGAGGAGTGTCAGTGAGTTGCATCACGACCTCAGGAATCGCAATATCAGGTTCTTCAGGCTGAGGATTTTCTGGTTCCTCTTCAGTGGCAGTCTGCGTCTTCAGACGTTCAGCAGCAGTAGTTTCTTCAGCACTAGTGGCTGGAATTTCTTCATGTACAGATGAAGTGGGGTGAGTTTCTTCAGAGCCCATTTGAACAGTTTGTGTGGGGGACTAAGGTATTTGCTGCAACGATGTGAACATTGGAGAGTTTGGATGCTGACTTTCCCAAAATTCATCACTCATCACTAGTGTGGAGCAGCCAACGTCCACATCTTCATCTTCCATTTCTTCAACGCCAGCCTCTTCAGCTGTGAACTAAGGCATGGGCGAGGAGATGACAGGTGTTGAAGGGATCGTATCCACTTCAATTTCTTCATCAATCTGCTCTGACGAAGCAGCAGAATGATTTTCTTCATCAGATCCGCTAGGGATCTCATATTCTTCACCAAAAGGAACAAGGTCCTTTGATGGCATGGTTGAGATTGGAATAGCATCAATGGGATTAGCAAATTAACTAGTCAAAGGCTTCATCTTCTTCGGAGCTGAAGAATCTGAAGTAGTTGATGATTTCCTTTTCTTCACTGTTGCACGCTCTGCAGCCTTGGTTTTCTTCACATCTGATGCAGATGGAAGTATCGGAGTTGGTGTTGGCTCAGGAGGAGCAGAGGAATCTGGTTGATTTTCTTCAGGCACAACTAATGCAGTTGCCCTGATTTCTTCAGTTTCTTCAGGAGCACCACTAGTGGATGCCCTGGCAATTTCTTCAACGGCTGGAATGCAGTCATCAGCCCTGGAACTCACATTTTCTTTAGCAGCCTGATTTTCATCAGTAGTGCTAGCATGTTCTTCAGTCGGCTGAGCAGATGCTTTAGTCTGAGGAACTTCCTGTTGCGTTGGGGCTCCAACATTTGAGGTGAAGTTATCAGCGAGTCTCACAAAACGAACTTTGGCTCCAAGCCAATCAGCATGATATGCGTCAAATTCATCACTGAGTTTCTTGATCTCAGATTGAGTAGTGACAAGTTCTTCCGTTGTCATAGAGACAACGTTTTTCTTCAGATAGCGCTCCTTCTTGTACTGTGCTTTCTTGATCTGCCTAGCCTTCTCAAATTTCTATTTTTCTTCTTGTATGAAGTGGGTTAGCATGTGACTTTGGCCAGGAGTCAGCTTGAAGTCAGGCATGGGAGTGTTGGGGTCCTTGTGCCAAACGTCAATGTAATCGAGGATCAACTTGGGATCCAATAGCAGTGGCACATTTGTTCCCTTGGCTCTAGTAGCCCTGACTTGCCTATCTCTGATGATTTCAGCAAGTTCATCATCATCAGCTTCGTCTTCTTTAGACGGCACTTGGAAGGCGACTTGCTTTTTCTGAGGACTAGGGCGAGGACCTCGTCCAGCAGTGGCCTTTGTCTTCAGTAGAGAGGGTCCCGTTGAGGAATTTGGTGCAGCTAAGGAACTAGCTGAAGCTCCTGAGGCAATTGAGATGCCTGTGGTCCTTTGACACGTGGCGAGATGCACAGGTGCAGAGGACTTTGTCGGAACAGCCGAGGACTTTGGAGGAGCTGAGGATTTTGAAGGAGCAGGAGCAGCATGAGGAATTGGCCGTGAGGGCTTTGAGGATTTCGGCCGTGAGGGCATTGCTGAGGAACTTGGCCTTGAGGGCACTGTTGGTGAAGCACTTGGCTTGCGCGCAGGCTTCTTTGACATAGCCTTCTTCCGCTTGATAGCATAGGCCTCAGCAGAGGCAGCAGCAGCAGCAGAGTCTTCATTGAATTCCCTTACTGCTTCTCTGGCTTGCCTAGCCAACTTGGCTTGGTGCTTGGCCCATTCATCAGGATAGTCCTCACCGCGCTTGAGGCTGGTGGGATCAGCTATTTGGCCAGGTGCCAATGGAGGTCTTGGGCATGGAGGATTGAGTGCGAATTTCTTCATGTATTTTGGAGTTACATACCTGTACTCCTTCCATTCTCTTGCCCATCTCCTTTCTATCCTCTGTATGCACACCTTGCGCTGATTTTTGTCCTCTTTTCCAAACTTGGCCTCATCAAGAGTGCAGTAATCCTTGTATATGTCATCAGGGATTTCAAACGCTGTGTTGACCTCAGCCCTCTTTCCTCCTTTCTGTGGCTTCTTACCGTCAGTCATTTTCTTTAGTTGAGGAATTTGAACAATTGAATTCTCTGAAGAAGTATGCAACTTTTCTTCGAGGAACGCTGCAAATGAGTTAAGTTGATGAGAACCTAGTGATTCAGCAGCTGACATGAGTACATGTGAACAGAATATAGTTGCGAGGAATTTGGAGAGGTCATATGTGTTCTCAGAAGGTTTTGTAAAAAGAACAAGTTTGAGGAAGTTGACCAGATGAGTCTTGAAGAATTTCACTAAGCGTTCTTTGTCTTAGGTTCCAGAGATGTGTAGATCAAAAATCCACACATTTGAGGAATCTTGAAGAAAAACATAGCTTAGAGAAACAAATCAAGAACAGATGATATGTGAGATGATTTAGTGTGTGAAGATATGAAGAAAAACACATTTGAAGATTTTGTACATAATCATTCGAATCAACAAGGGCAGTAAAAGTAACTTTTAATTACCCTGGATGAAGAACAAGACGAACAGTGAGGTGGAGAGGTGAAGTTCGTCTGTGTAGATCTTCCACGCCCTAACTTGGTGGAGGAAGACGGCTACGGCGGCGGCGGAGTGAAGATTTCCGCGGCCAGCGCGAGTACGGCGGCAACGAGGTCGATGTAGTGAAGCTCTTCCTCACCGGCGACGATGAAGTAGCGGCGGCGCTAGGGTTTGAGAAGCTCGAGCTGGAGAGAGGTCGAGCGGAGTAAAAGAAGTGAGGAAGGGGAAGAGGGGTATTTATAGCCACGGTGAAAAACTGTTTGCCCGAAGAAGTTGGACGAACGTGCCCCTGACCCTTCTCATTCGCATGACATGTGTCACCCACGTACTGAGAGGTGGAGATCGTGTACGATCGTGGGTGAATGGATAAGTGTATCGTGGGATGCGGAACGGTTTGAGCAGCAAAGCCGAAAATTTAGATAAGATAGGTTTTAAAGTTCCGTTCGCAATTTCTTTAGCTGACAAGGACACAGTGAAGATTTTGAACGAGTTTCAGATAGAACGCACATGAAGAATTTGTGAACAGATTGGGTTGAGTATAGCATAGAGGGGGAAAGGTCTGATCACATTCACTTAGCAGAAAAACCAACTTGAAGAATTAGCAATAAGTGAATGATGTGGAGGACATAAACGACGGAAACAGTGAAGACAATGCAAAGTTGAAGATTATGAACAACTGAGGAATTTCAACTTTTGGTGGTGGCGTGACCCACCGTATAAGAATGATGATTTCAGACACCGCGTACAATTATCGTAGGGTTCTGAGAATCAAATTCTTCATTAATTTCTTCACACTAAGAGTGTTATTCTTCATTGATAGAAGAAAAACGTTTCTTCATGTGTTGCACATCTAAGTCATCAATTTTGCATAAGTGTTAGGATGAGTGTCCTTTTCAAAGAACATTCGAAGATTCTAGGATATTTAGCTCACATCGCAACTTGCTAAATCTCTTCTCATCCAAGGGCTTTGTGAAGATATCGGCTAGCTGTTCTTCAGTCTTCACATGCTCAATACAAATGTCGCCCTTCAACACATGATCACGACGAAAATGATGACGAATCTGAATGTGCTTAGTCTTCGAGTGCTGGACTGGGTTGTGAGCAATCTTGATGGTACTCTCATTGTCACAGAAGAGAGGCACATTCTTCATGTTGACGCCATAGTCCTTGAGAGTTTGCTTCATCCATAGCAATTGAGCACAGCAAGAACCAACGGCAATGTACTCAGCTTTAGCAGTAGATAGTGATACGCAGTTCTGTTTCTTTGAGGACCAACAGACCAAAGATCGTCCGAGGAAATGACATGTACTAGATGTTGACTTGGGATCAACACGATCACCAGCATAGTTAGAGTCAGAATATCCAATGAGATCAAAAGCCGAGCCCTTGGGGTACCATAATCCAAGTGTTGGTGTGTGAGCTAGATATCGAAGAATATGCTTCACAGCCTTATGGTGTGATTCCTTCGGTGTAGCTTGAAATCGGGCACACATGCAAACACTAAGCATTATATCTGGCCTAGATGCACATAAGTACAATAAAGAACCAATCATGGAGCGGTATACCTTATGATCGAAGTCAATACCATTTTCATCAGTGCACAGATGGTCATTTGGGCATAGGAATTTTGACGCCTTTGCAATCTTGCATGCCGAATTTCCTCAGTACATCCTTGAGGTATTTCTCCTGAGATATGAATATGCCATTGCATTGTTGACGAATTTGAAGACCTAAGAATAATTTCAACTCTCCCATCATAGACATTTGATATTCTTCACTCATCACATAGGCAAATTCATCACTATAATGTTGGTCAGTACAGCCAAAGATAATATCATCAACATATATTTGGCACATAAACAATTCACCATCATAAGATTTAGTGAAAAGAGTAGGGTCGAGTGAACCGGGTTTGAAGCCTTTCTTCATGAAGAATTCCTTCAACCTGTGTGTAGCCTTGAGCTACAAGCCATGCCTTATTCCTCACCACAAGGCCATTTTCATCTTGCTTGTTGCGGTAATCCACTTTGTGCCAATGATATTGTGCTTGCGAGGATCTGGACGTTTGACCAGTTCCCAGACATTGTTGAGCTCGAACTGATGTAATTCTCCTTGCATGGCCTAAATCCACTCAGGCTCCAGAAATGCTTCATCTACCTTAGTGGGCTCTGTGATAGAGACAAAGACATAGTGCCCACAAAAGTTAGATAAATGTGAAGCTTTTGAGCGTGTGAGAGGACCTGGCGCTTTGATGTCATTGATGATCTTTTCAACTTGCACTTCTTTTGCAATGCGAGGATGAGCTAGTTGTCGTTGAGGAATTTGATCAGCATTCTCTTCAGCACCATTTTCTTCAGTATTTTCTTCAGGTTCATTAGCTCGACATTCTTCATGTTCTGGAATGAATTCTTCAGCAGATTCTTCAGTAGGAATGACATCCTCGGTAGCCTTGAACTTGATAGTTTCCTCAGGTGCTAGTTCATTTATCAAAGTAGGTAGGTGCTCTCTTTGCGAGCCATTAGTTTCATCGAACCACATATCTACAGTTTCAACAACCTTGTGAAGAACGTTGTTGAAGACTCTATAGGTGTGCGAGTCCTTTTCGTAACCAAGCATAAAACCTTCATGTGCTTTCGGTGCAAATTTTGAGTTGTGATGAGGATCTCTAATCCAACACTCAGCACCAAAGACTTTGAAATAACTTACATTGGGTTTCTTATCAGTGAGGAGTTCATAGGCAGTCTTCTTGAAGAATTTGTGAAGATATACTCTGTTGATGATGTGGCACGCAGTATCAATTGCCTCAGTCCAGAAGCGACGAGGCGTTTTGTATTCATCAAGCATTGTGCGAGCCATCTCAGCAAGAGTCTTGTTCTTGTGCTCCACGACGTCGTTCTGCTGAGGAGTATAAGGAGCAGATAACTCATGAGTAATACCAAGTTCATCAAGATAGTCATCGAGACCAGAATTCTTGAACTCAGTGCCATTGTCACTTCTGATGTGCTTGATCTTCACACCAAAGTTGGTTGAAGCCCTCGAGGAAAATCGTTTGAAGACTTCCTGCACTTCATGTTTGTAAGTAACAAGGTGTGCCCATGTGTAACGAGAGTAATCATCAACAATAACAAAGCCATATTGAGATGCATCATTTGAAACAGAAGAATAATGATTAGGACCGAAGAGATCCATGTGAAGCAATTCAAATGGGCGAGTAGTGGTCATGATAGTATTCGCTGGATGCTTGGCCTTTGTCATCTTCCCAGCTTCACAGGCTCCGCATAGGTGATCCTTGAGGAATTTGACATTCTCGATGCCAATGACATGTTTCTTCTTTGCAAGCATGTGCAAATTCCTCATGCCTGCATGACCAAGTCGTCGATGCCAGAGCCAGCCTTCTGAAGCTTTTGCAAGTAGGCACACGGCTGGTTGTGGTCCTGTAGAGAAATCAACAATATACAGGTCTCCTCTCCTAAAGCCTTCGAAGACTTTGGAATTGTCAGCTTCCATAACCACAACACAACGATACTTGCCAAAGACAACAACCATATCAAGATCACAAAGCATTGAGATAGACATAAGGTTGTATCCTAAGGACTCGACAAGCATGACTTTGTCCATGTGTCGATCCTTTGTGATCGCAACCTTACCTAGACCCAATACCTGACTTTTGCCTTCGTCGGCAAAGATGATATGTTTCAGATGCGACGGAGATAATGGTGCATCCATCAATAGAATCTTGTCACCAGTCATGTGATTTGTACATCCACTATCGAGGACCCACTCAGTGGCTTTGAGTTGATCATCATGCAGATGAATTAGTGCAGCTTACGAACTCATATACTTCATCAGTGAAGAATATGACATCCATTCATCAAATCAATTTCATCAAGCAACAGAACAGATAAAGAAGTATGAGATCATGAGAAATGAAAGTTCATTTCTTCATGATTAGCCTGCGTCCTATCAGGCATACTCAGGTCTCCAGCAAATTCTTCAGACGATTACATACGTCTGGAGACCTGACTCTGCAGAAGAGATTAGTTCTTTTTCTTCACCACCCACATTTGAAGGGGTGGCAAAGAGTTCATCACTCTGCGAGCTCCATACGAGAAGGATGGCATAGAAGCCAGTCCATTTCGTTTCACATAAGAGGGGTTAGAGTAAGCATAAGAGTAGGCAGAGAAATTCTTCGAGGACTTATGGACATAATGATTTGAAGAATAATGCACATATCCATAATCCTTAGATCTTCCCTGCGAAACAGACGGGTTAGCACGATGATGTTCATTTGAGGACTTTGATCCTTTTGAGGAATACGATCCATGTGAGGAGTTTGGTCCGTATGAGGACGTGGATCCATATGAAGAATTTGGTCCATATGAAGAATTTGATCTGGGGTTCCTATTCTTCACAGGTGGCGTCATGATGACATTCACCTGAATATTTTCAAGGCATCTTTTGGGAACCCAGATTTTCTTCATAGGGGAACCGTTCCTGTAGTTAGTGCCAACATATCTAGCAAATACTTCACCATTCTGATTTTTGAACAGTTTATAGTTGGAGTCAAATGACTCATCATTAGAACGAGGAAATTCACATGCAAATACAGATAAATTAGATGGATCAACTAGAGGTCCCTTTGCAGCAACCCATGTAGTTTTGGGGTACTGCTCAGGCTTCCAATATGTACCATCAGCATTGAGTTTCCTCTCAAAGGCAATACCCTCTTTCCTAGGGTTCCTGTTGAGGATCTGCTTTTTAAGCACATCACAAAGAGTCTGATGCCCTTTGAGGCTTTTGTACATGCCTGTCATGTACAATTCCTTCAGCCCTACATCGTCAGTGATACTAGCAATGTCCTCAGATGAGGAATTAGTGATAGTAGAGGCATGTGAAGAATTTGAAACATTAGCAGCATTTGAACATTCAGGTGAAGAATTAGCAGATTCACGTTCAATGCACTTCAAGCATGGAGGAACAAATTCTTCCTGAGAAGCGCTAATTTGTTGAGCAAGTAATGAATCGTGCTCCTTCTGAAGATCTTCATAACTCACTCTTAGCTTCTCAAGGTCTTGTTTTCTTTGAAGAAATTCATAAGAAAGCTTATCATGATCAGATAAGAGAGTGTTATGATGACCTTGAAGATTGTCAAACCTAGTCTGAAGTCTCTGAAGATTTTCAGTCAAGGCTTTAGGGCGATCCATTTCTTCACCCAACATATCATCACTTTTGTCTAGCATGTTTTGAACCTTTTCAAGAGCCCTTTGTAGTTTTACAGCAATATTAGCAAGTTTAGAATAGCTGGGCTTAAGGTTTTCATCAGATTCATTCTCACTTGATTCAGAGGAGGTATATTTGAGTACCTTGGCACCCTTTGCCATGAAGCAATAGGTGGGAGCGTAGTCATCATCGCCTTCATCAGCCTTGTTGGTGAGGTCATTTTCTTCAGTGTTGAAGATATACTTGCTGACGAATGCAGTAGCGGGAGCTAGGATCGCCACTCCGGATTCGGACTCCTCAGATGTCTCCTCTTCCTCATTTTCTTCAGATTCAGCCTCAGAGTCCATTTCCTTGCCAATGAATGCCCTAGCCTTCTTGGAGGTGATCTTCTTGTGATATGAAGGCTTTGAGGATTTTGATGATAAAGATTTTGTGGATTTCTTCTTTTTCTTTGCATCATCAAAACTATAATCCTTGTATTTATTCTTGTTTGATTCCTTTCCCCACTGAGGACAATCTTGAATGTAATGTCCAGGTTTCTTACATTTGTGACAGAGCCTCCTCTTGTAGTCACTGGATGAGAAATCATTGCTCCTTGTGGGTCTTCCAAAGCGACCACATCTTGAGAACTTTTGGAACTTCTTCACGAGCAGAGCTAGATCATGGCTTAGTTCTTCAGGATCACCAAGGCTGCTACCAGAGTCTTCATCATCGCAGATACTGCCTTGGCCTTCAGTGCACGTGATCTGCCATAGCTCGAACCATAGAGATCTCTTTTTTCAGCAAGTTGGAACTCATGAGTATTTAGCCTCTCGAGAATATCAGCGGGATCAAGTGACTTGTAATCAGCATGTTCTTGTATCATCAACGCCAGAGTGTCAAATGAGGAGTCAAGCGATCTCAGCAATTTCTTCACCACCTCATGGTCGGTGATGTCAGTGGCACCAAGTGCTTGAAGCTCATTTGTAACATCCCAAATTTTCAATTTGGAATGTTATACATAGTCATCCATGCATATCATATTTCATTTGCTTTTCGTCTCGCGGTCCTCGAAAATCCTAAGCAACTCAAGGACCCTCGGAGAGAGTTGGGGATTTCCCTGTTTTCATATTTGATTTTTATCAAATATTGAAACGAGGATTTTTGATTTTAATTATTTTTCTCTCCAGAAAATATTTCACATTAAAATAAATGAGAGCAGATAATATGACTTCTCCAAAATAATTGAAATATTCGAGGAAAAATATTAAAATCATTTATTTGATTTTATTTCATTTTATTCGGATTTTATTTGCATTAGAAAAATTGCACGTTTTCAAAATTGCATTTTAGGGCCAAGAAAATGTTCATCCCGTTCTAAATATTTTATTTAGACAGTGAAAATTTATTTTGGCATTTTTAGATTTTTATTTATTTTTCTAGGATTTTATTTCGGTCAGCGAATTTTTTTTAAAAAAAAATTCCCGCGCCCGACTGGGCCTAAGGCCCAGCCGAGCCAGGCCGGTCCGCCCGCGCAACCGCCTCCCTCGCCCGCGCCGCCATGCCTGGCATGGACGCCGAGGAGAGTCTGGCTCGGACTCCTCCCCGGGCGCCCCCTCGCCCAAGCAAGCCGCCCCCCCTTTAAAGCCCGCCACTGAGCCCCCACCACCACCGCCGCCCGCAGCCACCCGCGCCGTCTGCCGCCGCCGCCGCATGCC